>NW_015386796.1:119689-129509 GCF_001527695.2 Protobothrops mucrosquamatus
CTTCTTCTTCTTCTTCTTCTTCTTCTTCTTCTTCTTCTTCTTCTTCTTCTTCTTCTTCTTCTTCTTCTTCTTCTTCTTCTTCTTCTTCTTCTTCTTCTTCTTCTTCTTCTTCTTCTTCTTCTTCTTCTTCTTCTTCTTCTTCTTCTTCTTCTTCTTCTTCTTCTTCTTCTTCTTCTTCTTCTTCTTCTTCTTCTTCATGTTTTTCATTAACATTAAAGTGATCTTTTGTCTCCAGCATCTTCCTTCATCACTGTTACCCAGTATAGGTGCTTGCTTGATTTAGCTAGGCAGGTGGTATTACCTTCACATATTGGATAAACCTGCTTTAATTATTTAATTTTGGCATACGCTCCCAATGGCCTTTGCTCATACCACCCAAGAAGATCCTCTACCACCAAAATGAGGCAGCATAGCAGATGGGGAGGTATATTGCCATACAGAAGCATTTACTGGATCCTTTATCCCACCCTTGGTATAGTATGATTTTCCCAGACGCTTTAAGTCACCAATCTTGTACAACACCTAAATCAAGTCTCAAACATTACCTGCAATTGGAATCTTTCTGGTGAACACTATTGAGGAATAAATGCTTAAAATTTGTATGAAATAAAACAAAGGGATTTCTCAGAGGAACTGGGCAATGATTTGTACTTGCAAAGGTAATTTCTTTTAAATTATTTTTTGCTGTCTTTTTTGTTATAGAAAAATGCTCCAGGATTTTTAAATGCTTAAAGAGCTTTCTTGATGAAAAGAAAGTGCATACTTCTAAAGGTTATATAGAATTTCCTACTGATTAAGAGTGCAATTATTTAAATTAGAAGCAGAGCTTTAGAAGGTATCATGGTGTCTATTAATTTGGTTGCTAATTAAAAATATTGAATCATTTGACACCAACAAATAGATGCCTTTTGCGATAGAGATGTGTGTGAATGTGAGTGTGGGAGTGGGAGTGTGGGAAAGAGAGGGAAAGGGGGTGGTGGTGAATGACTGGCCTTTCCTTTTTAAGAATGGGTGAAGTCATTTGACAAGAGAAAAGATGCACAGCGTGGATTCTGCCATTCTATCCAACTGCTTAGCAGCCCTGAGAAGTATCTTATATTTCATTTTCCGTAACTAGATAATGTGTTTGTGTTCCAGTTCTTTTGTGTTGCCTCTGTGAGTAGCTGTGTGTGTATATATGCTCTGGGAAATGGGCTGAATATAGAAGAGAGGAGGAAGGAGGTATAAGAATACAGCAGACACCTTTCTCAGCCTTTTCCAACTGCCAGTCGATGGGGATATAATGGGGAAATTCTGAGGCCCAATTTAAAATTCAATCTTACTTTGGTCAGGTTCTTCTCAAATTTGGTCTCATTCTATTCTATTCTATTTTACATTTCCTTGCTTTTCAGAATTATGATGGCAATGGAGTAATGACTAGCTTTCTTTTTGACATCCAGCTGGACTAGAAAAAATAAGTAGGTAGAGCTATGTTTTCTGTATTTTTTGCAAGCTCTTAGTAAATGTTCTGCTCCAGATCAAATGACTAAGAAGGACAAGTAAAGAGGTTTAAAGTTAAGAAGTCAGAACCATCCTAATTCATTATACAACATTTTCTCCCATAGAAATAAATTGGGGATTATTTTCTCTTCCACCACCCCTAGTCTGGCCCAGTTCATGTCTGAATCTGATCTTACTTTTGCCAGTCTTTGTCTGTACAAAGGTTAGTTCTGCCCTGGTCTGGTTTGATTTTGGACTCAGCAGCCAGTTCTCCTGAAAGATGGTGTCTCGGACCATTGAGTTGGAAGGAATAAAAAGTGGTAGATCCAGAAAAGGGTTAAATGGTAGCTGAAGTGTCAATTGTAAGTGTCAAATGTTCATTTTTCAGAATGCTTGCCAGCATTTGGGGTTTCCTTGAAGCTTGACAGAGCTGCCATAATAAAATATAAAAAATGAGAGTTGCTTGGAACTCAGTCCAAATCATTTGACTGAGAAAGCAACATAAGCTGTTAACTCATCAGTATACATCACTGAGATGAGGAGAAATGTTAAAAGAAGCGGCAGGTTATTCTTGCAGAAAATCCATGAATGATCACTTGGCTCTTAACAAAGTAGAAAATTCTGGTGGGATTTTTCTCCCCATCGTTCCTCATGGCTCCTCAGCTATATCTCTTCATTTTGGAACTAAGACAGACCTTTTTTCATCCATCTTTTTCAAGTGAAGAAAAGGGAATTAATCCTTTTTTTAAAACAAAATGCATTGAAAACATGAAGTAAAGCAAATGTTTAAGCCCACTACCAGATGACCAATTTTTGCTGCCCAGTGTTGGTCTGTTGAAAAGTGCACTGATTTCCACAGGCACAGTTCAAACATTTGTAAAAATTGCGGCAGTGAGAAAAATTTTGAAGCATTTTAAATCTATGATGATTACATGTAAGTACATATCATAAAATTTCTTGTCTATTTTTCAATATAAAGAAAAATCCCAAAGACAACTTTTAAGATCTCAAAGATTAGCCTAGTTCTAATATCTGGTGTACTCTATTGCTTCGAGTTCATTTCACCTCCCTTCCCAGCAGATATGCCTTATTCTGAGAGAGTTCTTGGAGTGAGGTATGTTGAAATAGCCATAATAGCCATGTCATCTGCAATACGTCATTAAGAAAACTTTCAAGGAGAAATGGAAATGTAATTTTAGAGGTTCTGCTAAATGGAAAGAAGAAATGTGAATAACTCTTTTATTTTTAACTCAAGTAACAAGGCAGTGGAAAGGCAGTGGTGCTAATGTTTCTGTCTGACACAAAGGGTAAGATAAGAAATAATGTGTCATGGTTCCAATAGATGAAATTCTTCAAAAGAACTTTGAGGCATTGTTTACCTTAAAGAATTTTTTATTCAAGAAACAAAGTATCAGCACTAGATAGTTGAAACCAGAAACCAAATTCCCCTCCCCTGAATACAAAGTAACAAAGTGCAATTCTCTCCTCCAATAAACAGTCATAAATCACATTCCCCAATTAGCTGGAAGCGCGAACTTTCTCCCCACCTCTCTAGCCCGCCAAAACACTATCAACTCTGGGCCCAATGTCCTTGGGTTCCCACGATTAAGTTATTATTGTTATGACTAGCTGGACTCTCATCCCTATTCCCCCTCCCAGAAGCAACTAATTCTAAAAGGAACAGAGAAAACGGCTGCATTTCCTTCTGTTGTCAAAGCAAGAACATCTGATGTTAGCAGCGTTGACATAGTGGATGACAGTATCTGGAACTAGTATGTTAAAATATCAGGCAACAATGAGAAAAAGAGATAAATACATGAAGCCATTTTTTGCTGAAAGATGCTATTGGTTCAATGAATCACACTGATAATAACTTTCCGGGGTTTGCATGGAGGGAGTTTTCTATGCTTGGCTATCTTAGACCTCTTCAGAAGCTAATGATTGCACCTAATTTGAATGCCTACAATACCAATACTCTTAAGATATGGTTCAATTTCTCCCTAATGTAATACATACACAGGAGAAAGGTAAGGGGAAGGGGAAGACAAAAGGAAGGAAGTTCAAAAGCTTTATACTTTCCTTCAATAATCTTACAGAGAGAGACACTAATGTATATATTAGTACTATAGCAATTTTATACCTTTATTTACTATATTAATTCTCAGTTATTTTTCCATATTTATGGGCTAAAGTGTTTTTCTGGCTTATTAGTTATGGCTTACTAATTCTTATTTTCCTTTTCAACATTGCATCATGTTGCTTACCCCAAAAGGAAATAGTAAATAAGTATGTATGCCTGCAGGCATACCTCTGAGATATAAATAAGCCAGCTTCCAAGACTGATGGTGTTATGGGAACAACAAGATTCAGAAATGATTTTAAACTGATAAGAGGATCTTCATGTGGATGTACTGCAAGAAGGGAAAGTTAGAATAAGCTGCCATCAGGATCTCCTAAAAATGTATGTAAAATCAATGTAGAAGTCTGTCATTAATATCACACTCATGGAAAAGTAATTGACAAAATTTCAGTCAAGAAGAGCAAAATAAACCTTTTTCTTTTATTCCATATATATGAGTAAGCTTTAAGTTTAGATCATTCTTATTGATTTTAGTGCACAATATCTTCTTCCTTCCCTCCTCAGCTTGTAACAGATGGCAAATGAACATAAAGAAAAAAGCTTACAGAACTGAGTTCAATTCCATTGCCTGTACTAAAGAAAGAGATTGAGTGGAAAGTTAACCTAGTTTTCTTTTCTTGGGATCTTTGAAATATGTATAAAATAATATTGTGAGTCTGCAATGGTAGTAGTTTTGCAAGAGCAATTGGTTTAGGCAAGTTATAAGAGCCATATTTCCTTTTGATGCGATAGATTCCTTCCTTCCTTCCTTCCTTCCTTCCTTCCTTCCTTCCTTCCTTCCTTCCTTCCTTCCTTCCGTCCGTCCATCCATCCATCCATCCATCCATCCTTCCTTCCTTCCTTCCTTCCTCATCCTTCTTCTCTTTCTTTCTTTCTTTTTTCTCTTTTTTCTTTTTCTTTCTCAGGTTTGTGCTACAAAAACCAAGATGATTTGTAGATGGAAGCAGGTGAGAATTTTCTATACAGTATATCTTTCCTCCCCCATGCAACAATCATAGGCTGTGCTACCTAGACACAGT
Source organism: Protobothrops mucrosquamatus (assembly GCF_001527695.2). Classification (NCBI taxonomy): domain Eukaryota; kingdom Metazoa; phylum Chordata; class Lepidosauria; order Squamata; family Viperidae; genus Protobothrops; species Protobothrops mucrosquamatus. Next base: position 124,328 of record NW_015386796.1, read on the forward strand.
AGCTCTACTTTTTTGTGATGTATAAACTCAAATGCTCTTAATATTTTTTATTATTATTATTGCTTAGGCTTACAATGTTTTGAGCATGTAAGGATGAGTCACTAAGGTATAACTGTTCTCCATATTATATTTAGTATTTAAAGATAAAAGTAAATGTTTGTCCTTCCAGTTCTGTCCAGTTTAGGGGGCGGTGCTCATCTCTGTTTCTTAGCCAAGGGAGCCAGCATTGTCTGGAGACATTTCCATAGTCATGTAGCCAGCATGAGTATATACCAAGGAGATGGAACACTGTTACCTTCCATTGAAGTGGTACCTATTTATCTACTTGCATTTGCATGCTTCTGAGCTGCTAGGAGGGCGGGAGCTGGGGCAAGTAACAGGAGTTCATCCTGTTGTGCAACACTTGGATCTCAAACCTGGACTGTCAGCTTTCCAGCCATTTTTACTGAGCAACTGAAATGCTGATTCTTTTTCTTTTATTATTCTTTATTATGAATGTATCTAAAGAAGTGTTTTTGTTATATTTCGTAATTAGCTCATGTTAAAATTTTGTTTTATTGATGTTTCCTGCTTCGATTCTATCCATCTGTGTCTTTCCCTGTGACCTGTCCCTCTTTTTTTCTTTCTGCTCCCATTTAAGGGAGGATCCCATTTAAAATCATTTACTTAAGCTTGCCATGCTTTTTAACAACATCCCTCCTGTCCATCTTCATTTTTGCTTCTTATAATCCTACCAGTGTAAATCTATTATTTCTTCTTCTTTTGTTCACAGACATACAAGCTAACCAAATTCAAACTCCTGACAGAGACAAAATCAGTTAATTTAAATTTCATTTTTAACTCCTCTATAAAACTCTCAAACTACTTTCAGTGTTTCCTATCTGTTTTCTCAGTGTGGATCCTCCCTCATACTTGGCTGCCTTATATTCTTTTTGCAGTCTCTCCTTACTTAGCAAAAAAACAATTTTCTATATAGTTAATCAGAAATTGTTCAGGAAACTCCATGCACTTCATTACCCAATCATTCAGGACATTTAGCAATTTTGGTCATTTTGTTCCCCACTGAACTTTCATGTTACTCTCCTTTTTGTTAAGTCAGTGACAAAAACTAAACCTTTGGGATACAATTATCATGACAGCATCCCTATCACCCTGGCTTACCTTACCGTAGTACACTTAGAGTACTGCAGCCAATCATTTTTTTTTAATTTCCTAAGAATGCTTGAAAAGTCCAGCAACATTCTTTATATAGAAATGATGCTAGAGGCCAGCAAGTATGTTACCTTCTGCACTGTTATTTTAAATTAAACTATTTTTTAAAAAATCAAGTGGGATAGGAGTTCTGGCAGTTCAGGGCAATGGTGTTCAAACATACACATCCCACCAACCTCTAAAGACATTGCCTACTTTTTGAGCATGTTGTCAATTTCAGGGATTCTCTCCTTTAATGAAGCTATAAAGACTGTTTTCAGCAAGCAGCAAAGAATCTGCCACCTTTTCACCACAAATAAATTGCATTTTTTCCCTGCAAAATTTAAATAGTTGTATTTGGCTTAAAAATAGGTACTGTATTTGTCTGGGTATATGCTTATTGTGCATTTTTTCAATATATAAGTGCCTTTCAAATAATATCAAATGTAATTTGTTTACTAAACTTTGCCCTAAAATTAATTACCATGAAAAGACAGTATTTCAAAGTTTCACAAAAGTTAGACCCTTTTAAGTTTGTTTTTTAAAAAAATTACTTTCCAGGGGGATTTATAGAAACATGTACATGTGTGTTTTGTTCTAAAATAATTTCCATTAAGATAAGCTAAACTGCCATTTTTCTTTCTGTAAAGATCTCCAGATCTTACCCTGTATCAGAATTCTGGTGCACATGAAAGTGGAAGGACTACTGTGGACTCCCTACACACAGCTTTATCACTCATCTAACACATATAATCAAGAAGAGGTATCATTAAACAAAATTGTTATTTTATCAGCCCTCTGAACTATCCTAGAACTAAGGAGAAATTTCCTGACAATGAGAACAATCAACCAGTGGAGCAGCTTGTCTTCAAAAGTTGTGTGCTCCATCACTGGGGGTTTTAAGAAGAGATTGGACATCAAAATTTATACTTTCAAATGCAAAATGTCTGTGGAGATTCTCAATCATCCAAGTCATATTTGTCTCAAAGGTGATTTTTTCAAAAGGCAACTGGACTGGTTCCCCCTCCCCCCTTTAAGGAAGAAGATTCCAAATGCAGAGATAAAATACTTTCCAATCCTTACTTGTAGTTAACAAAGCATATAATAATTAACACTACAAAATTTACCTAACACTCCAAAGTTGAAAATTCTGGATTGTGGATAGACTCTAAGGTTGTTGCACTTAGGCTAAAATTAAAGTGAAAAGTTATTCATGGTAATTGGCAGTCAAGTGCTGCACTATGAAACCATCTTGTTTATAGTTCTAGACAGCCAGCTCTATTCTTCCAAAGAATTTAGTTTTTGTCCAGGCTGCACATATATTTGGATCTGGTGGTTCTGGCCCAGTATCAGAAAGTCAATAATGCATGCCATAACTTCAAACATCTATACTTCTTTAAAAGAAGGAGGTTGACTATTCCTGTCATCATACTTATAAACCCCAAAAGCACAACATTAAAATGAAAAGATTATTTTGTTTCTTGCCTCAAACTCGGATATTCAAAAAAGTCTTTAGTTGATAAAAAATATTTTCTGAAAAGCTGTTAGTGAATTGCCATTCAGAATCTTACTCTCTGTTGCTTTTGCTAGTACTAGTAATCTCTAGTGTTGTGAGCAGGAAGCATGAGACTCAGAAAACTGAATGAGTAAAAGATTACCATAGCTTATAGTCTCCACAATTTTGTGCAGCATAGGACCATTATCAAGACACTGAGATTCTGACTAGTATTTTAATGCTAGTATTTAAAGCTAGAAGGAGACCTAAAACAAGATGGATCAATGATATCAGCAAGTACTGCAGGCCAAATTGGCAAAAGAAAACTCAGGATGGTATTAGTTGGAAACATGTGGAAGAGGCCTTAATCCTACAGTGGATAGACAATGGCTAAAATGAGGAGGAGGAGGAGGAGGAGGAGGAGGAGGAGGAGGATTTAAAGCTAGTGTTTTAATGCTGCCCCTGGACTGTAGTGACATAGTGGGGAAAACTGGACTGTCAGCCCATCCTGATCCATTAATGTGGGGCTGTCCTGTAACACAAATGAGCGCACAGCTTGGTTTGAATAATACTGGCCTGGTCTTTGAAATCACACCAAAGATCTCTTATGAGGCTAACTCTATATTATATGGGATAAGGAATCAAATAACATATAAAGTTGTGATTGAAATAAGGAACTAAGCTATCAAGAAAATGTTAGTTAAGCCTAATGTGTTAGATTATTTAGGTTTTCTTTTCAGAATATTTATTGGAATCCTTAGTCATATTATATTATTTAGGTGAATTTAATTATGTGGGTTTGTTATTTGTTCTACAAATTTAAGTTGCTGTTTTTACTTGGTGTTATCTTGTTGGCATGTTTTTATGTATTGTTAGCTTCCCAGAGTCACTGTCTTGAAATGGATAGCCATATAAATATTTAAATAAAAAATAAACATAAAGTTCAGATATTGGATATATACCAGTAAAAAACAAGCTAGTTGCATAGTAGTAAAGAGGACAAATTGCTCCCTCATAAACCACCAGGATCAAATGCTATGTGCATAAAAATCCTCTTGGTCTCCAAATCACTGGCTAACTTGTGTCCATAGCAGTGCAAACTCAGCAATTCTAAGGAAATCAGCAATTGTGTAATAAAGCTATAGGACGAAGCTCCTAAGTTGTCATCTGTGAATGAGAAAAAAAAAGATATTTCTTCTGGTCTGTCCCAAACTCCATAATCAGAGGCCAACTGGTTCAGCTTCAGCTGGCTCTGAAAACAAGACCCAAATCCAGACAGGTCTGCAATTATTTGTGCAGTAGCCAACCAGTAACACATTAAGTGCCCAATGATGAAGCTATCTCTCAATCTCTCTCAAAAAAAAATGTGACTAACTATTAAATGGGAATTAGGTGTGTGACAACCTACAGAAATCCAATTGTCTCTGTGAGTCTGTCATGGAAATTCTCAGAAACTTAGTCATCCTGAGAGAGAGAATGGGAGGGAAGGAAAAGTTTATCATTCTTTTCTCATGGGCATTATTTTTCCATGGGAGAAGAGAACAACACTTGCTGCTGCTGCTAACCCAACAAAATAGCAGATCCTTTAAACTTTCAGAGGAAATTGATGGAGGTGTAATGGCTAAGATTAGGATGGATCTAGGCAGCATTGACTGTTGAAGCTTGTTGATTTTAATAAAGATCAGTGTCAGACAGTGTAATAGTTTTTTCCTCATTTCTATGAAGTAGAGATAGAATAATGAAATTGCAGTCTTTACAATTAGCTTACATGTTAGTCTACAATTGTAACAAGATAGTAAGACTTTGCTAGAAGCCGGAAGCTTTATGGATCTAATAAAAGATGCTTTACTTTAAACTGCTTTTTTCAGCTGAAAATAGCTCAAGCCTATATTCCCTTGTTGCTTCCTTTGTTGATTATCAGTCAAGTATGTGGAGAGAACAGAGAATGGAATGTGACTATGGCTATCTCATAGTAAACAGCACTTGCAAAGCTTGAGTAAAACCAAAAGGAAAAAATTGTTTTAATTGCTTTGCTATGCTAATAGAACAGGAAAAAAAATCCCACGTGGGGCTTTGAATCTTATTAGTTACACCAGATCCTTCTGTGAAACTGACTAAGACCTCTAAAACCATTGCTGACCACTAAATTAATTTACTTCTGTTATACTGATAATAACCAAGGTTATTATCAGTATAACCAAGGCAACGAATCAGCGAACACCTAGAGGCAAACAAAGCCATTACTAAAAGCCAACATGGGTTTGTCAAAAACAGATCATGCCAGACAAATCTTATCGCAAAATTAGTGGATCAGAGGAATGCTGTGGATATAATTTACTTGGACTTCAGTAAGGCATTTGATAAAGTAGATCACAACCTACTACTTGATAAGATAGAAAAATGTGGGTTAGACAGCATCACCACCAGATGGATCCGTAGCTGGCTGACCGGCCGTACTCAGCGTGTGGTCCTCAATGGAACCGCATCTACATGGAG
>NW_015386796.1:133027-142889 GCF_001527695.2 Protobothrops mucrosquamatus
AATAAATAAATAAATAAATAAATAAATAAATAAATAAATAAATATACATTTAAAAACAAAAATCAGTTAACATGTTTATAATCAATCCAATTCACCCCCATTCAGGAATAGGATGATTTTCATATATCTCAAATTCCTTTCTGAAAAGCTATGTTTTAGAGCTCCCAAAACATAGTGTGGAGGGTAAGCTGTCCCAAAGGAAGGGAGTCATCACTAAGATTCCTCAGTGATTATAACTATGAAAGAGATCTTGGGGTCCTAGTGGACAATCACTTAAATATGAGCCAGCTGTGTGCTGCAGCTGCCCAAAAAGCCAACATAGTCCTAGGTTATATTAACAGAGATATAGAATCAAGATCAATGTTAGTATTAGTACCATTTTATAATGCTTTGGTAAGACCACACTTAGAATGTTGCATCCAGTTTTGCTTGCCACAATATAAAAAGATGCTGAGATTCTAGACAGATTGCAAAGAACAGCAACAAAGATAATAGGGGACATGGTGACTAAAACATATGAAGAACAATTGAAGGAATTGAGTATGTTTAGTGTAATAAAAAGAAGGACTAGGGGTGACATGATAGCAGCAATCCAATATCTAATGGGTTGCCACGAGAAGAAGAGGTCAATCTATTTTCCAAAACTGGAAGACAGGACAAGAAGCAATGATGGAACCTAATTAAGGAGAGAAGCAACCTAGAACTAAGGAGAAATTTCTTGACAGAACAATTTAAAAAGTGGAACAACTTGCCTCTGAAAGTTGTGAGTGCTCCAACACTAGAGGTTTTTATGAAGAGATTGGACAACAATTTGTCTATATAGGGTTTCCTCCTTGAGCAGGGGGATGAACTAGCACACCTTCAAGATTCCTTCCAAATCTGTTATTTTGTTAAGATTTGATCTCATAATATTTTAGTCTGTTTTGCTTTTTATTAGCATGATTATTAATTCTGAAGTTATATTGTTAATGTTTGCATCTATGTTTTTTTGTTAATTGGTTTACTATAATAACATTAATAACTGTTAAAATGATGGTAAGTTAATTAATTTTGTCCTCATCTCCCTTCCACAATGTTTAATCTATACTAAGAAACAGGAAGCCATCAATGAAATTGGTGATGTATGTACATACTGGTTTCTTACAACTAGCCCATTTACAAAAAAAAGCAAGGGGCTTCTGAACTCTTTCACAGTTGTCTGTCATACGTTTCAAAGAAATGAGGTAAATTATGCACCCACACACTTCTCAATCGATATAGCATATTTTCAGTTTGGCTTTCAGTTTCCAACTATAAAATGTTGACATGAGAAATCACTCTCAGTTGATAGTCTTGGCTGGAACACTGGGGGGAAAAAGTCTCTCAGGTAAATGCTACCCATTGCTAATATCTATTCCCTAGTTACTAGTACAATCATTTTTAATTGATTTACCAATTTATTAAAGCATGTAGGTATTTAAAAATTCATGTGTCCAAGCTATAGTGATCTCCAGAGAAGGGCATTCCACATAAAATTAGCTCCAATAAAAAAAAATTGTACAACAAGCAATTTGTAACAAGTTAGATGAACTTAATTTTTAATCTATTAAAACCTGAGATTCTAAACCAATTATATCTTGTACAACCCCATTAAATCTTTAATAAAGAACACTTAGTTTTACCCAAATTTCTCACCACGACCACCACCAAAGGAATTATCTATTTTAAGATTCACCCTGATATTTAAGTGAGAAAATTTTCTTTCAAAAGTAAGAATATTTTCTGGGATTCTCAATTGTCATAATTTTAAAACTGCAAGAGGACAGCAACTTCTTATTTGTTCTTTCTTTCTGGTTTCTTCCTAATAATCTCTGGGGGAAATGATAATAATAATCTTTTGTGAGAAATAGTATATATAACTCCACTAGCAATGTAGTGGGCTGAAAATATGTGGGAAGAGAGCTTTTTTATTCTGTCCCTCGCCTTCTCTTTTAATTAGATTTCTGCTAAAATCTACAAGAAATAAAATGTCCAAACTGACATTTGGCACTTCCAGTGACATAGCTGTAGGGACTGACTTGCTTAAAGCATCATAGAACATTTGTTCTATTTGTTCTATCTCTATCTTTCCATTATAGCAGTTGAAAGTGGTGATTTTTTTAAAAGAAAAAGCAAAGTAATATCTCAGTAATTTATTTATAGAAAATAATAACAGTAGATAAAGTTAAGCCAATTTATAAGTAACCAACACTGCAATATCTGTTGCTTGCAAAGCCATAACTTATTTCTCTTATTTCTTTGAATGTGTGCAGAGGAAGATATTACATCTACTCAGGTCAAATGGCTGCCACCTACAGGCTAAACAGCACTTGGGTCTACAGTGTGGATGTGCACATGGATTGAAAAACTGCAGATTATGAATGGCATGGTATACTATACCCTAGAATAAAAAATACATTGTCACTTTATCTACAAGATGACACTTCTTGTCTTAAAGGTGTATATCTTTAAACATAGATTAATGTACCTCTGTTACATGTCTTAAATAAATGCCTTTATTTCATTGCTAAATGGCACATGATAGGTGAATTGGGATCCTTGGAAATGCAGGAAAATCATATATAAAGCTTCTTAAAAGATAATATTGGAAGTTTGAGATGTATTCCTCAAAACACATTTCATTGCAAAGAGATTGGGTTTGCTGGAAGGATTTTAGATTGAGCAGGGGGCTGGACTAGAGGACCTCCAAGGTCCCTTCCAGCTCTGCTCTACTCTATTCTGTTCTGTTCTATTGTTTTTATTTTGTATTTTTATTTACACTTTATTAGCTCCCCCATCCAATTATTTGATTAACATGGGTAGCCATAAACATGCGCTCAATTATTTATTTAGATCACAGCCTATATTGGCTGTAAGATAAAAACAATTAGAGGAAGGGGCATGGGCTTTCTGTTTTCAATCAGAGAAAAGGATATTTTTCCCAAGGATTAATTGGAGTACCTAGAGTTCTGCTTTACTCCTACTTCAGTATGTAGCTGAATTAGTTCTCAATTCCTACATGCCAGCTTTTAATATAATGACATCTAAGCCATTTGATGCCACATTGATTCTGTGTTCCGTAAAAGCTCTAGCTATTGCTGGCCAAGTTGCATTAAATTACCTTTTAAAACAAAATTTAACATTGGTGAATGAAGAACTGGGGTTCCAAACTCCCTTCATAGCATTTGTTTCCTTCTTTCAAGAGCTGTAAGGGCAATCTAGTGGAGCTATTTTTCTGATATTCATTTGTCACAATATGGACAGTTGGACAAATAAATAGATCCCAGTTGTGAACTTTGGGTTATCTCAGTTGAAGGAGTTATATTTAAGATGATTTTTGACCTATATTTAGCATTTCATTCTTTTGGGGTCAAGATTTATAGTTTGGAAATAGACTCATACAAAAAAAAATATAGAGGGGATAGTGTGGTTGGCCTAGTTCTCACAAGGAATAGTTGGGATATCAAATCTGAGCTGCAAAATCTGGATGGCAACTATATGGCAGGAAGGGATACAGAAAGCTTCAACTCTTGGCTACCATCTAAGTAGTTGTCTGGATGTGGTTTAGTTCAGATCTGGTTTCCTTGGAGCAGGGATTCTCAAACTATAGATCCACAGAAGTCTCTCACGTGGTCCATAACAATGAGTCCATTCAGCCTGTGCTCCAATCCCCAAATTCATTCTCAATTTTCTGTCCAAAATGTGATCTGTGCTTAGCTATGGTAAATGGAGCTGTAAATTTTGGGTAAGCAATCTGAACAGAAAAAATAAACAATCTATTCATTTCTATTTTCCAAGTATTCATGTATTTGTATTAAATAATATTTTTCACTAGCAGGCTTGCTAATTTGTTGCTAAAGCTGTTATTTTGGTACACACTACATAAAATAATTCAATAAGTTTTTAAAAAACCATTCGTCTGATTTTTTTGGTACACAATTAGGATTAAACAGTTCTTTAAAAATGGAGTTGATGGAACAACATGGACAAATGCAATCATAATCATGAGCTGATTATTAACAAAATATGTACAATTGTGTTCTTATAGTTAAAACACAGGAGGTAGGTCCTTGTTTAACTAAATGCTCCCTGCCTTTTCTAAACTTAGTTACTAAACTATATCCACAGAAAATATTCAAAATTGTCCTATAGAATAGAATAATAATAGAATAGAATAGAATAGAACAGAACAGAACAGAACAGAACAGAATAGAATAGAATAGAATAGAATAGAATAGAATAGAATAGAATAGAATAGAATAGAATAGAATTCTTTATTGGCCATGTGTGGATGGACATACAAGGAATTTGTTTCTGGTGCATAAACTCTCAGTGTACATACAAGTAATAGTGATAATCATGATCATATACAACATGAAAATACATTCATCATAACTTGTGAAATACAGCACTTCATCATAAATCATAAGATGCAACACTTAGTGATAGTCATAGAGTACTAGCATAATACATTCAGTTCTATTTAATCCTAACAAAGTAAACAGGTACTATATTACTGTTTTGGGAGAATCTATGAGCCAGAGTGGGTAGAGTAATGTTCTAATATGAACCAGACTCCATCACACATGTGGACACATGCAGACTAGTTTTTTTTAAAAAAAAGACTTTAGCAATAAATTATGGATTTTCCTATCTAAATGGTTAGATAACCTCCTATATGTGTCTACCTCAAAATATCCAGAAATTGTTCCACCAATTTCTAACTACTCTAATCGGGTACATCTCTGATCTCAAAAAGGGAACTTAAAGGCTACATGTGGTCTTAGAGCTCTAGATTCTCTATTTTTATTCTGCAGTAATAAGGAAAAAATAATGAAAATGCATAAGGTAAAATAAGCTGCCTTCTCAGAAGGACATGTGGTGGCAGAATGGAGGTCAACTAAAGGATTTTTTTACATTTCTCATGGCAGAACTTTGACAGCTGCCCAGCAGGTGTCTTAACAGGACTGAAAGCCATTGAAAGCTGCTGTGCAGCAGCCACATCACCGTCCACATCCCATTGATTCAGGCAGAAAGCTGAGCCATTATCCATGTTTTACTCTTTTTATAAAAACACCTGCTTTATTATCTTCACCAGTAGAGTGGGCTTATCATAATAGCAGAGGGTACTTAGCTTTTATTTTAATGAGAGTTTAATTTAGCTGGCATAGGCTTTTCAGTGTAGAAAATGCCATCAAAAGCTGCAGTTTTTCTGCAGCATTTTCCCCCTTCTGCTGAACCATTGACGTTACAATAGAGTATCTGCAATTGCTGCATTAAGTAATTGCTGCATAGTCTGATATCAGACATAATTTGATAAACAGCAGGATTATGCTGCAATGACTTATTTATTTATTAAACAAAATTTGCTAGTGGACAGAGGGAAATGCTACTGTTCTGAATTAAGGGCAAATGTTTACATCCAAATCTGTGAGCTGCACAAAAATAAAAATGGATTTTTAGAAACCCCATTTCTCTGCCCATTAACAATGAAGCAGGAATTCCATGTGTCTCTGTGGTATCAGATTATCAGGAAGATCTGCTCTATTTTTGTACTAATTATTATTGTACTAATTCAGTCCTTCTGGGCTCCAGTATACACTGGCATATTGTTGAAAATTGCCATAGGTTAAATTCAGGCTACAAATTTAATCCTGTTTGTGCCTGCTAGTAAGAGTAAGAGCTATTAAATTCAAGCTTGAATAATTGACTGACCAACCCCTTCACTCTTTGTATATTAATCCATTAGCTGTCTTTTAAGAAAAAAATGTTTATTTCTAGTAAATAGGTGAAGATCTGAGAATATATTAAATCCATTCCTCCAAGGTCAGACTACTAGGACAGATGAGTCAACGGGACTTAGAGTGCTGCACTGCATTAATCAACAGACTGTTTCTGCAGCCTTGTTTGGTTCCCATTGGGCAAAAGATCCTATATTCACTCATTCAGTAACTCCTTTTCTGCTTTGCAACCTATAAATCTTAAGAGGATTTTTCTCATTAACACAAACCCTTTCTTTCTCATTTCCCTCCCCATCCCAATTGTTTTTCCATTCAATATTCCCAAATCACTGGTCTAAGAAATTGCCTCTTTTTGGGGGAGGTGGTTTGCTTTTTTGTTTTGTTTTGTTTTGTTTTGGTGATGAGCAAAACCTGAAGGGCAAGGCTCAGATCTCCTCAGAGGCAAATTATGTAGTCACATTTGATTTCCCTGAATTGGTGAAATTAATTAGCATACTTTTTTCCTTTCCTCGCTACTTCCCACACACACACATCTTTTATTTGTTCAGTAATAGCCCATAGCATTCAAATGACACATGTCATTCCCTTCAAGAAGCTTCCCAATACTTTAGGCTTGAGTGAATCTACCCTAAAGCTTTCATTCCACAGATAATCTCTTTGAGGTAGACAACGAACACAAACAACTTTTGGAAAAAGAATGTTTTTTAGTTTGTGAGTCAGCTATAGATCAAGCATTCAGTGAAGAAAGAAGCTGTTCTTAGCAGAATAGTCCGAACTTCATGAGGAAATCCTATAGGTAACCTTGTAGTTCTTTAGCACTGGCCTCATTTTTCTTGGCAAGAATTATTCATAGCTTCTACACATATAAAGCCTTGATTCTCCTTACTTCAAATGAAACATCCTTCCTCTCTTATTCTTCAAACTAACTAATTGCCTCTGCTTTAGTTATCAATTTCATTTCCTTCCTGATTAATAATATCCCTCCAATATTAAAGTTCTACTTTAGTCTTTCCTGTCTTCTCTTTTAACTTCCTTCTCATCATTTTCTGAGTGATATTTCTCTCTCCAGTGACTCTTTTATTCAGCTACTGTCTCCAGACTTCCTACCCACCTGACTTATGAGAGAAATTGACACTGTGCCAGAATGTCTGTTCTTTTTTATCTTCTATTCATGTGGGAATAAATGAAAGGATGAAAGACAGTGGCCAGAGGGAAGAAGTTGGAAAGACACAAATATATTAGACCAAAGGTCCTCTGTTTATATTAAGTCATTGCATACTTTGTGCATTTTTAGAGAATATTTTTCACCAGGGGGCTTCTTATTCTGCACAGATGTTATCTATCCCTACCAAATTGTATCTAGGGAATATAGACCTTTCTACCATTAGCGTCATAATTCTTGTTTATTTTCCTATTAAGTTCAGAGTAGTAGAAAGGCATACTATTTGTTTGTTTGTTTGTTAGAATGATAATCTACCTTTCATTCAGAAATTCAGGATGGTATGCATAAAGTCATTGCATACTTTGTGCATTTAGATAATGTTTTTCATCAGAGGGCTTCTTATTCAGCAGAGATGTTATCTATCCCTATCTATCCTTCTCCCATTTTTCTCTATAACAATCCAGTGAGAGTAGTCTATATCAGTGTTTCTCAATCTCAGCAACTTCTACTCCCAGAATCCCCAGCTAGCATGGGAATTGAAGTCTTAAAGTTGCTGAGGTTGAGAAACACTGCTGTATATCATTAGAGTGGCTCAAGCAAAAATTATAAGCTTCAATATAAAATCCTTTAATGTAGCATTTCCATAATCTGTATTTATTTAACCATTTTTAAAACCACCTTCTCATCCACAACTATACAAGAATAAGCAGACCTAATATTCCACATCTTAGATGGATATAACACTAAAAGAAATGGCTATTTGTTTTTGGCAATTGAAAAATCATACCCAAAACTGTTTATCTGTACATTGAACATTTTTGTTTCTCACGTACATTTGACTCTGAACAGATAGGCAATAAAAAAATAAACAAGTTGCTCCATTGAGATCCTCATGTCTCTTCAAAAGGGCACATGTTGATTGAAGGCTGAATTGCAGGGAAGAGCTTATTGCAAATTCCAAAGTTAGCTCTGAGCGTTCACAAATCAGTGATTCCATTTTCTTCCCATTTGCTAGCTTACCAGCTTCCTGTTTGATGCTATGATACAGCATTTTGTCATGGCTTGTTTACCCAGAACTGGATCCTAATCTTTTGCATGATTTGTATAAAGCTTTTTCATAAAACCAAACATAAATCAGGATTATAAATTGGCAATGCAAGGAAACGATGACAAAATAAATTACATGCAGACTGAAAACAAACATGTCACCTATACCACATGCTTGGAGGATAAATACAGGAACAACAAATACAATAGGCAACAGTTACAGATATAAATTTGGGGGGAAATGATCGCTAAAGATGTGGAGAAGTTGATTTTTTTCTGGTGTTGCATATATAGTAATGCTTTAGGATTTAGTGTCATGGTTTGGTGAGTGGGACCCTTGTTCAGCAAACCATGATTAAAAACCACAGCTGACAAAGTTCAATGTTTGTGATGTCATCTAGATATGGACAAACTATGATTATCCCCATCCCTATGCAGCATCTGCAGATACAGAACCTGTGGAATGGGGAAAGAACCCTTTCTCTGAACATAGTTTATTAAGGCATTCAGAAATATGAGGAACATTCAGATAAGAGGAAAAGTGGCATCATAATTTTTGATCATTTCTCTTCATCCCCCACCTTCTCTCCCAGCTTCAAAAAAGAGAAAGACCAAGTACAAGTTCTTATGAAACATGTTAGTTGTAGCTTCGATATGACATTTGGGAGCTCATAAAGCTTTGTTTTAATTACAAGGTAAGCATTTTCCAAAATTAGGAGGATTGTAAAAGGAGAGGACTTGGGAACATATGTTGTTTTAGCTCACGTGGTACATACAACAGAGTGTACAACATTTATTTATTTTTGCTCCCTTTTCTCTTCAGTATATATTCTCAAGACCTAACCCTTAAAAAAAATCTATTAACTGGAAATGAAGCAGTGCTTCCACTCTTGGGTACAAGTAGTAAGTATACTGGTTCTGGTTTAATTCAGAATGCAGCTGGGTAGTATGCTGAAAATAGTGATCAGATAATCAAAGACTATGTAGATCAGGGGTGTCAAACTGCCGGCCCGTGGGCCGGTTTCATCATACTGGAGCCGCGCCCATCCCATTGCTGGCAATGGCCAAACCGGCCCGATACGTTGCGTGACGTCATGTGACATCGCGAGTTTGACACCCCTAATGTAGATGTTCTAAAGATTCCATTTATAAAGTAACAAAAATTACTGTATTCTTAAAATTTCAGGGAGGTTAGAAAGCAAGTATAAATGGTGGCTCCTTGCAAAACAAAATGAAAGCTTTAGAATCAATATCTACTTTTAGCTCCTTGTTCCGGCACGTGTTCTCATTTTTCTTTTTACTGAGCAAAGGACTTGTCATACTTGCACAGAAGGAAAGGGCAAGGACATTTGCACATCCTTTACAAACAGAGATGAGTCTCTTGAGTATTATTCCCTATAAAGATTAATACAACTATGTTTTTTACATAAATGTTGAAATATGTCAAGCTAAAAAAACCAGACAGTTAATAAAGCTATCAGAAATTTAAGCTGTGATCTTTAATCAATCAGCTAATTAGATTAAGTAATGTAAAATCCAACTAAAAAGGCTGGTCACATATTACAGTATTGAAGTCACATACAAATGTTAATAATGACTAATCACTTAAAATCATCACTTAGTTATTTATGCTTTTCCGAGTGGAATGGCAACATTGAGAGATCTATAAAGAGGAGTTCACATTAAAATTTTAAGTGGTCCAGTCTCTCAATTATATTATCATCACTGTCATCATCATTTATTTATCAAATTTATATAGCTGCCAGAAGTCTCACCAAAAGTGACTCTTGGCAGAGGACAACAATCAAATATTATATTCATTACCTCAGTACTTCTTCATGATTTTTAAAGCAATAATTCCCTTTTTGTTGTTGTTGTTGTTGTTGTTGTTGTT
>NW_015386796.1:142926-147857 GCF_001527695.2 Protobothrops mucrosquamatus
TGTGCCAAAATTGTACAAATATCCTAAAGTAGAGAAAAGGGCAGCAATTAATTATAACTTGCTTTAGAAAACACCTTTTTCATGCCAGTCTGGCAAGCAGAGGGAAGTAGGTGGACGGAGCAATGGGTAGGTGTGATGTAATTAGCTAAGCCACAATGAAAGAAGCACTGGTGAATCCAAGTTGTGTGACAGCACTGTGTATTACTTGTAGGCACACAAGAGGTCAAATGGTGATCAAACAATGCTCTGCCCTCATCAAAATGCATGCTTTTTCCAACTGATTGAACTATTCACAAAACCTAGTAATAAAGTTAATCATCATTACCTCATGTGAATCACACTGCATGGAAGCATTGTTTTCACTGTCAAACTGTATAATGGTCTACCAGCTCTTTCTAGAATTCCAGATATATGACAATAGCTTTTATTTTTTCAGCCAGAATAGCTCGTCAGTGAGCAGAAAAGGACATATTTGAAAAAAAATACAGTCTTATTTTGAGGAGAAAAACATTCTGAGAGTTATTTCAAGTTGAACAAATTCACCCTTGTTTCAAATGTAATAGTCATAATTATCCAATGTTTGCCAAAACATCTA
The DNA here is from genome assembly GCF_001527695.2 of Protobothrops mucrosquamatus. Taxonomy (NCBI): domain Eukaryota; kingdom Metazoa; phylum Chordata; class Lepidosauria; order Squamata; family Viperidae; genus Protobothrops; species Protobothrops mucrosquamatus. The sequence continues at coordinate 143,522 of NW_015386796.1, forward strand.
CATAACGGTCCACATCCTATGTTGTACTTCAGTAAGATACATGTAGTATTTTTCTAGATCCAGCTTTATATTTTCATCAAGGTTTAGAAAAATTAAAAAACATGATTTCTCAAACAAGAAGTTATTCATGGTTTCTATTCATAGTTTCATGTTCATCTATTTATACTTATTGGACACACAGTTTAATGTCCTAGAAGAAAAGGATATGCAACACAGATTTTAAAACATGGATTGTTTGTATTATTGTAATGAAATTTAACTATATTTTCTCTCTGTGAAATGTTCTAAAGAATTTCCATCCATTATGGAAGGAGTGAATTCAGGTTTTGCATTCAATTTGCATTCCATGTATGCCCATTTCCAAGTTTAAAAAAAACACAAAGAAGCCCCAGATTCTGATCTTCATGGTATCTTTTAGGAGTCACACATTCTGATACAGTAGGAATGTTTGTTTCATGTATACAGTTTCATCAATTATGTGATGGCTTCATTTGTATTTGGCAACTTGTTCTGGTATATGTCCATGGGAACTAGATTTGCAAGACATTCAAACCTGAAACAATGTTTGGATAGATTACACCTTTTCCAGTAGGATAATAGGGTAATAAATATATCTGTGGTAACTCTGTTTCAGAAAGGAAAATAGAAAATAAAAAAAGAATAAAACAATCTCTTCAGAAGAAAATCTCATTAGAAAATATTAGACAGCAATCTAAAATGTTTTCATCCAAAAACATAGATCTCAGCAATTTCATTTTAAAATCAATCAATTCATTAATTATTTAATTTTAAGGTAGCATGCATACCTTTCTTAGCCAAATACATTTACTTTGTAAAAAATAACCAACTATACCTTAGAGAAATACATAAGTGGTTGGAATGAATTTATTTGTAAAAGTTAATACCTATTCCTGAACTCCTATGCCAAGAAATCATTCTGCCTCTCACAGCATTATATCAGTATCCCCAGCAGGTAAATGATAAAACATTTTATATGAGTTATTATTTTCTGAAAAAAAATAAAAGCATTTTCATTTATCAGCTCCCTAAATTAAGCTTATATTTGTGGGTACTAAGAAAAGAGATGGAGGTATTTTTCCATTTGCATTTCTGTGAACAGAATATAATGAGGAAATCTACATTAAAATCAGCTTCTAAACTGGATACAAATCTATTATACAACATATACATTTTCTTCATATAGTCATTGTTAAGTCCGGAGAATAATGGCTCTTGAGACGAATCATCTCCAACAAGTCTTTATTGTTTGCTCCACTCTACGAACAATGACAACCCCAGAGGCGCGCAAGCCTCTATATATACTCTCCGATCCCCGGACAATTCCCACCAGTCACAAGGCAGTCCTTTCCCGCCTTGCGCATGCGCGCCAGGCCAGCGCCGGTCAGTCTGGTCCCAGGCAGCTTTTGCAAATGCCCGGGACTCTTGCAACTTCCCGCACCTGCTTCTGCAGGCACGGGACACAACACCCCTCCCCCTAGATAAAACAATGCTGCGCCCGACATGGACGCCACCTTTGGTAGAAGGGTGTGAAGGAGCCGCGTGGCAAATCATGCTGTCTAGTAGAACTCCTTCAGTCGACCCAGGCAATTCGCAGCGATGTAGCCTTTATTTCCGCACGCTTCTGGCGTCCACCGCGTCCGATGCAATGAAGCTCAGCTGGGCCCTTGTCCTGACGATCCTTGGACCTCTTCCCAGCTGCTTGGTAACGCTTGTCCACCTTCGTGTGGATGGTTGCAGTCACTGGAGCGCTTCGAGTGGGCTGCAGAATCTTGGCCACTCCACTTCCGGATCTCTCTGTTGATTCCCCAGCTCGCTGATCTCTCTGTTGAAATGTGTGTCTCCAAGCCCTGATCGAGGATCAGGGTCGTCTTCTGTAGCCGCACGCACCCTCCAGCGATTTCGTACTGGCAGGATAATGCTGACTTCCACGCCGTTCGAGGATCAGGGTCGTCTTTTGCAGCCGCATGCACCCTCCAGCGATTTCGTACTGGCAGGATAACGCTGACTTCCACACCGTTTCTCTTCCGGACTTCTTTGGGTGAGTCTTCTAGCTTTTCTTAGCTGTAGAGACTGAATCCCACCTTCGTCGCCAGTGTTATGTCCGGAGAATAATGGCTCTTGAGACGAATCATCTCCAACACGTCTTTATTGTTTGCTCCACTCTACGAACAACAACCCCAGAGGCGCGCAAGCCTCTATATATACTCTCCGATCCCCAGACAATTCCCACCAGTCACAAGGCAGTCCTTTCCCACCTTGCGCATGCGTGCCAGGCCGGCGCCGGTCAGTCTGGTCCCAGGCAGCTTTTGCAAATGCCCGGGACTCTTGCAACTTCCCGCGCCTGCTTCTGCAGGCATGGGACACAACAGTCATAATACCTTTTTGGTATCTATGATGCATCTATTGTTAATTATATCATCAAATAACTTCTACTTATTGTACAGAAGAGATTTTCACATAATATGTTTAGTGAAACCGATGACTACCTTACAAGAATTGAATCTCAAACAATCTAGAGGACCTTATTCTATTCTATTCTATTCTATTCTATTCTACTCTACTCTACTCTACTCTACTCTACTCTACTCTACTCTACTCTACTCTACTCTACTCTACTCTACTCTACTCTATTCTAGATAGCAGTAACTCATGCAGAAATACAAAAAGCAATTGTGGAACAAAAAAAAATTAAAGCTGGGTGCCTTTGGGCCAGTCACTCTTTCTCAGCCCAACTCACCCACTTGTTGTTGGGAGGAAGAGGAGGATTTGTTTGCTGCCTTGAGGTATTTATAAAAATAAATTTAAAAATCTTTCTTTTTACAACCCTGTAATCCCTTAATTTGGGGTAGAGTCGAGGTGAGTGAATGGAGCTGAGCATTTACTGGCCAGTTTGCTCCATCTGCCACTACCTAGGATTGAATTCTCAACCTTCCAAATGGGAAGCAAGTGTCTTCACCCCTAGACCATCATGCCACTATTTATAAAGATAATAAAGGCACAATATAAATAAAGCAAGCAAGCAAGCTACCTACCTAGCTAGCTAGTTCCTATTGCAAATTTATTTCCTCCAGAACTCTTAAAGATAAATCCATTATGATAGGCTACAGTGTTAGCCTCAGTCTTCACTGCTATAAAGTCTTCAATGATAATCCCTGGGTCAATTCAATAATATCCCAATATATAAGAAAGGAGACAGACAATATCCTGCCAACTACCATCCAATTAGTCTTTCTATAACATTTCTCTGCCACAAATTGCAGGATTTAATATTTTCTAAAAACACTATAAAGTCACAATAGGCAGGTTTGGGTACCAAAATCCTTGGCATGACACTATATGGATCTCACAAAAATTTCTCAATCCTTGAACAAATAGAAAATCATAAGCACATATTCTTTACCCAACTTTTAATGCCATCATGAGATTAAAGCTAGGCTGTACTTAATTCAAGGACCTAGCAAGAATATGTCAGCTGAGATTCTGAGCAAAATAAATTATTTGAGGAACCTCATTGACACATGTCATTCCATATGATATACAGATATTATTCTACCTTGAAAAATAAATAGTACAAAATCTTAGACAGTGTAAACTGCCAATATCAGCCCTGCTTACTTTGGGCTTAGAAAAACCCTGGGTAAAACTTAAACAGACAGTGTGGGACTAGACATTGAACTAGGTAGAGCCAAACTTTCTCATCTCCCTTACAGATGAATAAAGCTGATTGTTTTTACATCTAACTAAATTTCATGAGGCTGGATGCACTTCTGTAAATTATTTATGTTATGATAATACTGAAGTTCTGTGTACTTGATGGAATGGTAGAATCAGCCTAACTCATATTTACTGCATTCAAGATCATTCTTTAAGTTTACAACATTGGTCCTGAGAGCTAGACTATCAGTTTAATTATTATGATCTATAAATTATGATTCACAGATTTTTTTGCTTATCAATTGTTTGTTTGCAGTAAACCTCCCAGTTACTTTCTTATATCCCTTCTTCCAAATGCTCACATATAGCAGAAAGTAGTAATTACCAGGCTATGGCTCACCATGAAACAGAGTGATAAATTATAGTTGCTGAACTTCAATGCATCTGAAGGCAAACAGTGAAAACTGAAGACCCCCTTATCTACACTTTCACAGAACAGAATAGCCTTTATTCATTTTATCCTCCCTAAGCCACCATATGATCTCATCCACACTAATTTCCTGAACAAAATTGTCCTGTTTTAACAGAAAATACTTTCTCAATTTTATATATGACATTTTTTTTGATGTGACTTGTTTCTGTGGCCACTTAATTTTTTTTT
>NW_015386796.1:149554-189262 GCF_001527695.2 Protobothrops mucrosquamatus
CGGGCCTCCTCAGGGTGCCGTCGGCCAAGCAGTGTCGGCTGGCGACCCCCAGGGGGAGGGCCTTCTCTGTGGGTGCCCCCACCCTCTGGAACGAACTACCCCCCGAGATCCGGACGATTCCGGATCTCCTATCTTTCCGCCGCGCCCTCAAGACATGGCTTTTTCAGCAAGCGGGTCTGGCCTAGGGAGAATTTTAAATTAGGGACAATTTTTAATTAGAATTTTAAGGGTACACAGCGGTTAAATATTTGTTTTTAATTGGTTTTTATTGGGGATAGTGCTTGTAATGTTTTAATATGCTGTAAGCCGCCCTGAGTCCTGTTGGGAGAAGGGCGGCATATAAGTTTAATAAATAATAATAATAATAATAATAATAGGACCTGATTGGCCATTTCCCTGTTTCTTGTCCTTCCCATCTGTTCAGTAAAGAAAAGCCTTACTGGCTGGCTTCTTTGTCAACTTGTCTTCCAGTGCTTGATTTTTCCTTGTTACTAATTCCCAAGCCTTTCCTTTGTTGTCTCACATGTTAGCACATATGGTTGCCTGTATATACTTTCCAACATCATGTCCTTTGACACCAATGCAGATTCTCTCTCTGTGTGTGTGTTGTTTTTTTTTTGTTTTGTTTTTTTTTTTGCTTTACGGTATTATTAGTATTCTGGTGATATATTAATAAAAGCAACAGTAAGAGAAATGGTTCTTTGATTCGATTTCCCTACATAGGTCTATAGGGGGAGAGCAAGACTATTCTCCATATAGCCTAGATAGAAACCAAAAAAGGTATCTATTAGAATACAAAATTAAATGAAAAGAAGGGGAAACATAGGCTGAGGAATATTCAGTGGCTTATTTGTTTATTTAAAAGATTTATATGGCCACCCATCTTCAAGTGGGATTTATATGGCCACCCATCTTCAAGATCCTTTAGAGAGAGGTGATCCTGCAAATAACCTGGTCCTGTGCCATGTATGGCTTTAAGGTAATAACCAGCACTTTGAGTTGCACCCAGAAGGAGACTGGGAGCTAGTGCTTTTCAACCAACAGAAGTTCAATGTGGACGTGCCCCTGCATTCTGGACCAGTTGTAAATTCTAGGTGGTCTTCTAGGGCAGTCCCATGTAGAGCACACTGTAATAATCCAAACAGGAAGTAACAAAGGTGTGAATGACTGTGAGCATGGACTCCATTCTTGTACTTTGGAAGTGGTAAGTGGACCACACTGGTGATGAGCCAGGCAGAAAGTACAAAACTGCCCTAAGTTAATGCAACTTAATTTATTCTATATAAAACAGAATTCCAGGAAGGGACAATCAGGGCATGTTTTGATAACAGTAAAATCTAAAACCTCAGCCTTTATCATTAGATTTTTCTGCTGCTCAGCAACACACAATACTTGCCTATTGCTTGGAAAGGTAAATGTGATGCTTGAAAAAACTGTTTTCCAGATTATATGTTATTGCTACAAGAAGGTTAAACATTGGGTTGATTAAGGAATTAAAATACAAGACAATTGTTATTTGTTTTTTTTAAATGGTCACCTTTAATTGACCATGGGAAGAGAAATCTGCAAAGTAATAATGATGCATTAGTTACAAACTGCTAATATGTTATGGTTATATCAGGCTACTATTTTTTTCCATCATACTGAGAGAGATAGCAGCAGATTCCCTGAAAACCATCAATGTGTGCTGTATATTTTAACATCTGATTCCACATCCCAAATGGTTGGGAGGAAATTGCCTAGAAACAAGCACCTGGTTATCTTGCACATCTAATTTGGCACCTCTGTCAAACTGTAAAGATATGCTTTGATTCCTTAAATGGAGAAGTAAATGACTTTGCTTGCATTTTGTAACTTGTAAATATTCAAAAGTTGTTTCTTGTTAAAATGTTATTACAAATATCTTTATAAGCATTTTTTGCTTTCTCAATTAGCAGTGAGGAACCTCGTAGAAAAAATCTGATTTGCTAATCCAGATCAACTTTTCTTCCCCTTTTAAGAACAGTATTTCATGGGTACAGGAATGGGTTCAGGAAGCCTTCAAGGCATCTGAGATCATAGATGGATGGAAGAGTAGATAAAATAAATATCTTTTCATTTCAGCATATCCAATACCAGTACTGGTAGCCATGTGACAAATATATGAGTGCCCACATCCCAATAATAATATAAAAAATTGATCAGGGAGAACCATAGAATTTATTGAACTGGGTTGACTGTCACAAACAAATACTATGCAATACTTCAACTCAGCATATGAATTCAGTTTTGCTGTGATTACTCTTTAATTCTTCAAGTTTTCATGCTAAAACAAAAAGCCAATGCCATGAACAATTCCTTTACAGTCATGCTGCAGTGTGCCATCGGACTTAACAATCAAAAGGTATAATAGATTTGATTAATTATGTGCCATCAATTCTTATATCGACTTAGCACCACATACTGTAGATAGATTGTTTCCATGAAAATAACAGAAAGATTGTTATCTTCTATAGTTGAATTCTATGTTGTCTGTCTTGATGGCATCAAGTTCTAAAGCTCTGAAATAAGCAGAAGTACAGATAACAATTTACCTTGTGTGAATGTTTAATTGGGTTTGATTTATGCCTTTGGTGCTGAAACAAACCCCTAACATAGTTGGCAGTGATAAAGTATTTAACTGTTCAGCTAGATTCCAGTGTTCTGAAATCTTGTTTCTTTATGTGCTAATTAATCTTTTTAAGCTATCTTAAAAAGCTATCTAAAAGATAGCTTAAAAGATAGCTTAACCTTTATAGTTTAGACTAGACTAGACTAGACTAGAATAAAATATAATAATAGAATAGAATAGAATAGAATAGAATAGAATAGAATAGAATAGAATAGAATAGAATAGAATAGAATACTTTATTTGGCCAAGTGTGATTAGACACATAAAGACTTTTACTCTGGTGCAGAAGCTTGCTCCTGATGTACATGTAATGTTTATTGTTCTTATTTTGCTTTTACCTCTATAACTAACTTAGTTTATAACTCTTTCCTTTCCTATTTATTATGATGCAATGATTGTATAAGACAAATGTCAGGATATGCTCTTAAACAATGACAAGTTGAGCTTTGAGTTTTTACATTTATCTGTAAGCAAAGCCAAGGGAAAGATAGCAAAACCTTGCCCTTTAGAGGGAAGTCTTTTGTTGACAATGTTGGCACTGCAGCTGTGTTCTGTCACTAGAAAATTGGTAAGCTCACTACGACACCATCATCATTTGCTACCTATGGAACACCAGCTCTGTCAAAGCTGTATAAATATTTAAGAAGCATTTACCATTGTAAACTAAAGCTGGAGGTGATAATAATTTTGAGATTCGCAAACATCTGTTTTATTTAAGAGAATGAAATATTCATTAAGCTTGTCACCAAGAGAAATGGAAATGTCTTTTTTTTAACACATTACAATCCACATTCCAGTGAATTATCTGACAGGTGTACTTTCTTAGTGAATTAAAGAAAACATAATTCTGTGATACATATTACAGCCTATGGACATAAGTGCATAGTACATGAGTACATTTCTATACAAAGTAGAGAAACAGCAGAGCAGCTGGGCAATAGAGCTTGCTATCATTAGATCACTTTGTAGTGCAAAACACTCAGTCAAAACATTATAAGCATATCTGAGCAATTAGAACTCAAATATATGCTTCATCTGATAATACAGATTATATGTCACTATTGACAATAAATTATTGATATTTATATTTCATTATTATGTATATCCCTTCTCATATTTTTTTTCCTATTCCATTATTGCTTCCAAGTTAGATGTCACCACAAAATTTTGATATTTATATCAATTTTGGGCAAACCTGACTCCCCTAGAAATGTCATCTTTGAAGCAGAAACCAGAAGAACTTGATCAGTCAAACCCACATTGACGAATAATACTGACATCTCCTTAAAGTATGAATAAAATTGGTATCTATTTCTAGTTAAGAGACACAATCACAACTGAGGCCTCAGAAAAGTTGGTACATTAAGATTCAAAGTTAGAAAGTTAAGTAATAGTTGGTCTGCAGTTAAAATTTTGAAAGCAGAGGCCTGCCTTCAAAATAATATCTTGTTTACAAGGAACCTTTTTTGTTTGTTAGTCCTTTATATCTTCTAACAGGAGCTGATAATTTTTCTGACACTTTTTAAAATTTTTATTTAAAATCAGTTTTTTGATCACTGATCTCCCTGGATCAGAAACCAGTGCTAGCTCTTTAAATAAAAGCTTGATAACCAAAGAATATACAGTAATCAGAATTAATCAGCTTATTGCATATGGGCTTCTTTTCAGAGATTCAGTATGAACCAGAATGGAAACTGCAGAAAGATTACAGTTCTTTGTAAAATCTACTATCTGAAAGCATTAATGGCAATAAATATGAAAAAGCATGGGGCATAGTATTTAATTTTCTAAAAGTGTTGTTATTATAGCAGTTAACAGGAACATTAACTGAGATTAACATGGAAATGGGCATTAATCTGGGAAATAACTCTCAGAATAATTCTTCTAATGTAAATTTTGCTTAATAAATAAAACTATGTTTTATTTAAATGTGGTGACATCAAAAGGCTTTTGTACCAAAAATAATATCCTCTGGCTTGTAAATCATACCAATTACCCTATTGAGAAAGTGACTCTATTAATGATCAGCTTCTCTCAATCCATGTTTTTCTTTTTTAGTTCCATTGCTATTACAAAATGACAATATGTACTGAAATTCTCTCATATATTCATAACATATGCATCATTGTTGTTATAAACAAAGGTGCAAAATAGAACATGGTGTATTCGGGTTAATTAAACATTAATTTAGGATATGAAGGTGTGTGCACAAACATTTTTTTCCAATTGTTGAAACAACTGCATCTTTTTCTGGGCTTGCCCACCTATTTTGGAAGCTGGTCCTGGCTGTCCCATCATGCTTTATGCTTGCAATCATTTAGTATCCCTTTCACCTCAAAGAAAATATATTTGTTGTGTATCCACACACATATAAAAATATTGAGGAACAGCTCCCAAAGCAGTCACCCAAGTTCAGAGAAAAATGCATCTGTTTAACAGAGTGCAAAGAGGTACTTCATCAGTGGGGCAACATATTTTGACACACATTTGCAATGTTTTGTAACATGAAAATATAGATTTGTATATCTATAACATTTGAGGGAGCAGATATTTTCTAGAATTAAAACATGTTTCTGTAACATTCACAACATAATTTTTCCAAGGTGATCTCTATGGCTCCCTACACCCCACGATTTTCTGATGATCTCTATACTAAGCTGGCTTTTCAAAATCACCCAAAATAAGTTAGGAACCCAGCTGCGCTCATTGGATAGGTAAAACAAAATGATGGCACAGAAAACAATGGTAACATTCAAGGAACAATTTCTGTTAATTTCACCTAACTTTTATTTTATTTTACACAGGTCCATTAAAACACTCTGCTGTCTTCTTCTTCAATCATATATATATAACACCATCTTATCTTTTAAGCTTTCTCCACTTTATATAGTTCTGTACAAGTTTTTTCAGGGAATCTAGAAAAGTTAGAAAAAATGTTTCTTGCAAAAGTATGGTTTAATTGAGCTTTCTTTCTTCTACTTAACATTTCTTGATATTGATATGGAATTCAGGCTCGAAATTTTGTGAGTTGTAAATCCAGGGCTTTTTTTGTCATAGAACGCCCAGAATGGAGTTCCGGCACCTTTTTTTTTTTTTTTTTTTTACAAAAAAAGCACTGGTTGTGTCCCCCCCATACTGTGAAGCCCCAAGTTAAAGAAGACTTAACTAGAACAAATATTCCATAGGCCCGTTTGATTAAGTTCCCACATCATGATGGGACATAGTTTATTTCAATGGTGGTTTTGTTAAATAAACCATAACAGTGTCAGTACATATACTGCAGTACCAAAAACCATGATCTGACCAGGACCACAGTTGATTCATCATACTAAATTCAAAACCATACTTGCTACATTATAGCTTAGCACAATGCATGAATCCAGAGTCTCATACCTGGTCCCATAGGTTAAGGAAATCTTAGCATATTCACTGCACTGCACTCTCTGTGCATTTATGTTCCAACTGTAAGATCATAGAAAATTATTATTATTTTAGGGTAATATTAAACCCCTTACATCCTATAAATACTCCAGATTGTCCACACTGATGATGCATAGTGTCCTAAAGAATCCATCTCCCTTTCAAACTTGCCATATCAAAATGGCTTTTGAACTTTTGTCTTCATTCAAAATCATGTAACAGATTCCTCTAATTCAGAACAAACAGAATTAGTCATATCGGTCTGTGGATTTGTTTACCAATTCCATGTTTGCATGGCTGTTTATCTTGTTTCAGTACATTTTCACCCCTGTGGGAGTGAAAAATGTTTATGCCTTTAACATTGGCTTATACAGGCCAAATCTACTGAAATTGATTTCCTGACTTAGAAACTTCTTTCTTCAATTTTACATTTTACTACCTTTATTGTTAAGTCTGCTGATTTGAATTAAAAAAAGTTTCAGGCTCATCAACAAACAGAAAAATAAAATAGCATGGTGCAATGTAATAAGAAATTATCACTGTTAGGGTCAGCTGATAAGCTTGTTGAGGCTGCTTCTTTTCCATCTCTTGTCTGAGCATCCAAGTTATTTTATTGTGGAAACTTGAAAGCAAGTGAAGTTTTCTTGCTGCAAGCGATGGAGAGTAGGTTTCACTCTGCTGCTGAATAATTCAGCAACAAGCCTTTGATTAATTTCATGTGAAAAAGAAAACAAAGTTTGTGGAAACTATAAGCCATTTCAAAGAAAGGATTGCCAGCACAAATGTGCAAAGCATGGTCATGAGAGGACTAATTACTTAGAGTAAATACATTATAAGTTAAATAATGTGTGTTTGCTGAAACAAAATGGAATGTTATACTTTTCTCCTTTCATTACTTACTTCCCCGCCCTTCCCAAGATAGGAAAAAGTTGTTGAATTTAGTTTTGACAAAATAAGGCAATCCCATATAATAGCAAAGGATGGACTGGGTGGTAATTTTTAATGGTCAAATATAGCTCCTGAACAACATTTCATCTTCCTCTAGGTATTGCTTCAAGACACATGACTTTCTTGAGAACAGAAGGGAATTGGCGCAGATTATTATTCCATTCAATTATTTAGCTATAAATTTGAGAACAGTAGATCTCAAACATTTTTGGCATGTCCTGTTTTGTAAAACAATCCTATCTAACTTAGTTACCATGTACAAAGTCACTGCCAAAACAATCATCTCCAACCTCATGTCTCTCTGTCTGCCTCTCTGTGCTTATGGAACACAGAATATATATCAAATGCATTATCTGACTACTCAGAATTAATAGTGTTCCTCACAATAGATGGGGCTTATTTTGCCATTTTAGCCAACATCTGTCCAAATGATAAAAGATGTTCCAATCTACATGTATTTGGTCCAAAACTATATTTTCATGCATGCTTATCTGGAATACATCTTTTTTCTCAGTGCAACTTCTTTCTGAATACACATGCGTATACACAATCAGAGATATGACCTTGAAGGAAATAGGGTTCAATTTTTTTAAAAAAATGTGATAAACCTTAAATATATAGCAAACAAAAATTGGAAACCTCATGTGTTTATAGAATAGGTAGATAATACTATATAATACAAATATTGTAAGTAAATTAGTAATATATAGAATAAGTATAGCATTTATACTGCCTAACTACATTATTTGTTGACTTCTTGCTGATGAATGAAAAATCAACAATTTTAAGAATCTTTTAATCCTAAGAAGTAGAAAGAGATTGCTAGTTTACTAAATGTTCACTATATTTGTATAATAGTAGCATGTAGTAAGATGCAGAACATCCTTCCCTTTCTACAAACTAGTGGTTCCAGATATTTTAAGTCTTTTATGCTATCTGGGAAGGAGAATTGTTACCCAAGGTTTCTAAATGCCAGTAAATGTGATAACTGTGTAAACTGTTTTCCAGTCTTGATCTCATTCATTCCTACAACAAATCCACAGACTTGCACACTTGTTTGCATATAAAAGTCCCCAGCATTGCCAGTTTTAAACAATTTCAGATCTCAGATCTCAGAAGAGTTTTGGACATTTAGGAGAAGCAGCCAAGCAAATATTACTGTGCTAGATAAACCAATCATTTGACTCAATAGAAGGCAGTTCACATGCTGGCAATGGAGGGTAAGAGACTAGCAACCTGCCTAACAGCAACAGATAAGGCTGTGCCTGACTAAACATTTTAACTCAAAGGGGATATTGCATACATTAACAACACATACAAACTGACAGCTGCCAGGCATTTGCATACATCTGCTCTGGCAGGGCTGTGTTGTCACAATAAATTACACAGCACTCTTGTCATGGCATGATAAGCTGTGCTCAGATTCTGGGCATATTTGTGGCTGCTTGTAAGACATGCAATCATTTAAATCCATCTCATAACCAGTAAGATGCTGCTTGCTTCTTTACTGGGTGCTAAGAAAACAAATGACATAGTCAGAACTGTGGAGATTTCCTTAGAAATGAGCTTTAAAAACAATTTAATAGGGCAATTTAAACTTCATGTTCAACCACTATTTCAGTGCAGAAATCCAAATTAAAGCACCCTTTAAAAATTGTTGTCCAGCTATCCAATATAATGGCTTATAAAGTGCCTAGCTACACAACTATTGCAACACAAATATTACACCCTTTGGAAAGGTAACTCTCTTATTTATCAATAACACAACCAACAGATTACTATATCCTCTTGGCATCACCATAGCATTCAAACCAATAAATTTCCTCCAAAACATCTTTTTAAAAAACCCCAAAAGACTTGAGAAACCAAAGGGGGTGAATAGGAGTCATTTTACAATATAAAATGTGAACAGTGTAACAGTCAATATGTAAGAAAATCAAGTAAAAGGCTAACAGAATGCTTTCAGGAATCAACTGCCACTCAGAAGACATACTGAAAATTCCTTAATCTCTCAACATACAGACAAATTCAGCTACAATTTAACTGGGGAAATGTTGACATTTTAAATCCAGCCAAATCCAAAAATGCTAGCAAATTCTTGGAGGCTTGGTATTCTGACAAACCTGGCATCAACAGAGATAGACAAATCTATCTACATGCCATTTTAAAAAATATAACCAAAGGTCAGGTAAGAGAACAAAAAGGCCAGACCACATCTTCCCTAGCAATCAACACCAAAATAAAAGCACCACATTAAAAAATTAGGAAGGAAACAACACTCTAATCATACAACCTCATGGAGTAAACCACACTCCAAGACCCTGGCAGTTCAATCTTAACCCACATATATTCTTTACAATTGAACCTACTCAGTTCCAAGTAGCTTTGGCATCGCTCCATTCTGGATCTAGTCTCACACAGAAGGAAGCCCAATAAGTGAAGATTATAAAAGGATGGATATGCTGTTTCTTGAGAAAAACTGGGACCATATCTAATTCTTTCAATCTGCCACTCATATGCATACTAAGATATTTAAAACCCTCTTTTCAAAGTATAAGTTAAAATAAGGAACCCAACAGTGAGCTGGGATCAAACAGTCCATTCTTGGCCAACCATCACAATATTCACACTAATATGTGCTGATTTTGTGGTTTCTTCTCATGTGTACATAAAATGAAATCAGAATTAAATATATTCTAGCTATTCAGGGAGGTTTTTAAAATCCAGGTGGAAATGGGAGTTAAGGAACTGAGTCAGAAGTTTTGAATTTCATCCAGAAAAACAAATCTCTTTTCATCTGTAATCTCAGGGGCTGGGTGGCTTAAGCATAAAAAAACTATATTGAAAAAATGTTGAAAGAGAAATAGGCCAAAGGTGACAGAAGAGTTTGTATATGAATAATGTACCGCTTTCTGCCACATTTCAAGCATTTTTAGGAGGCAATTGTTGTTCTGTATGTCAATAATTGCAGTTTCTATTACATTTCAATGTAGAAAACAATATTAGAAATTAATCTAATGTTTCTTGGATGTGACCTAAAAGTTAGTAGCTGCTGAAGGTTTTCTTTCTCTGCAAATTGATTTGTTCAAGTTGGATGGATATCCATTGCCTGGATGAGAGATAATAAAGTGAAATCTCTTTTGAAATGAGTCTGACTCACGGACATAGTTATGCAGATTTTTTTTTTAGTAACACTGCAGAAGTGACTTACCATTGGAATGGGACAACTCACTGCAGCCAACTCGCCGTGGTCAAGTCACCACAGCCAATTCACCATGGTCAACTCGCCGCAAGACAACTCACTCCCTGCAGGACAATTCAACAATTCAATTATTTACAATAACTTTTTAATTTTTATTCACATTTCATTTTCTACTTCTTTTGGCATCTTTTCTCTAATGATTCTATTCCACTATTTCTTTGATATTAGTGTAACTCTTGTCCCAGGGCAAGTTATCCTGTAGTGAGTTAACCATGGCAAGTTTTTCTATGGCGGATTGGCTATGGCGAATTGGCCACAGCAAGTTGATTGTGGTGAGTTGGCCGTGGAGAGTTCTCATAGACACATTTATCATTGCCATCCTGCACTTAGGTAGGAAAAACCCAAATGCATAGGTTTAGAATAGGAGGCACCTGACTCAACAGTAGTAACCATGAGAGGGATCTACAGTAGGTGTCCTGGTGGATCATCATTTAATTATGTGTCAGCAGTGTGCTACAGCTGCCAAAAAAGCAATTCTAGGCTGCATCAATAGAGGAATAGCATCAAGACCATGGGAAGTGATATTACCATTCTACACTGCAGTAATGAGACCACACTTGGAACACTGCAGATCCAGTTCTGGTCACCACAATACAAGCAATATTCTGAGGGCCTAGAAAGAATGCAGAGAAGAGCAACAAAGATGATAAGAGGTTTGGAGATTAAAACATAGAACAAACAGCTAAGAGAACAAGCTATGTTTAGCCTAATGAAGAGAAAGCTCAGGGGAGACATGATAGCAGTCTTCTAATAGTTGAAGTGCTGTCACAGGGAAGAGAGTTTGATTTATTTTCCATAGCACTTGACTGCAGGACAAGAAGCAATGGTGGAAGCTCATCAGAGGGACCGTCAACCTGAAAATAAAATAAAATAAGGGGGAAGTTCCTGACTTAATTTATACATACATTGAACATTTCAGGGCTTAGAACAGGGTCCTATGATACATATCTTGGCAGTTCTTTGAATATGGTATGGGGCCACTAATGTACAATCATTTTTATGATTGTTCAGCCACTTAACCCACATTGTGTAATTTTCTCAATTAGGAGACTTTGTGGAAAGCTTTGCTGAAATCAAGATACACTCTGTCTACTGCATTGCCACGATCAACTAAAATTGGTCATTCTGTTGAAAAAGGAGATCGAGTTGTTTCAAGTATGATTTGTGTTTGATGCTTGAGTATTTTACTAAATACTCACAAGGTGATTGCTTAATTATCTGCTTCAGATTTCTGCCCAGTACTTATGTTAAGTCTATACTTGCTCAGGTTTTCTTTATCCCCCTTTTTCAAGATAAGAATAGCTGTCTTCCACCTGTCCTCTGGCACTAAGCCCATGATTCATCATAGGAAGAGATATTTCTAAAGATATTTGCTGATATTCCTTCTAGCTGATTTTACACATCTTTCACTACACCTGTGTATGTATGCACTTTTTAATTTCTTAGTTGAAATATTCCTATGCATCCAAAGTTACCTAAACTGTCCCCTTGACTCTGTAAAGACTTGAAATTGTACTTTCAATTATCTATTTTTAGAAGTTCCCAGCCTTCTGTGTTTCCTTTAAACAGAAAATTTCTATCCATGAGAACCCACATTGTATTGGTCTAAGCTTGCTAGAATTAACAGCTACTAAAATGTGCTATGCATGTGTGACTATATTCCATCTTCTTTTTCCATAGTAACATGAATCCAAGATGATATCTTCATTCAAGTTTCCCATAGTTTTGCTTCCCTAATCAGCTCTTTCCTATTTTTTAGGATTAGATCTAGGAAAAGTTTTTCTTTGTTTTTTTCTTGTCTTACTCTCTTCTACACTAATGAAACAAGACACTAAGGGTCCTGTGTCTCTTCTTCCCAATAGTTCTGTAATCTGATCCAAGAGAGTATTATCTAGATCTTCTGTGATTTAGCTATAAACATTTCCACATTGAAATATTCCTGGCATATAGGATAAAGCTTCCTTGCATCTGTCAGAAGCTAAGGAATACTTTCCTTTGAAAATTGGGTTTGATCCACTCTTGAATTTTTAAAAAATATGTAAATAAACTCCCTCCTTTAACCAGGGTTTCAGTTATTAATTGATGACATTCTTAATTTTAATATTTGTTTTAACTTTATGGATTCCATGTTTTAATTTTGCTAGTCCCCTTGAGTACTCACTGAAATAGAGGAGGTTTAAAATAGAACAAATCAGTAAATTGCTTAAATGAGGCACTCTTTTATTAAACTGAAGAACACAAAATGCAGTCTTCATCTCTTTTCAAACAATTAATTGTAGATTATGAGTCAGTCCACATTCATTCCTATTTTCATATTTTTCTACAATTCTTCATGGCCATTGGCTTTTCATCTGCATATTTCTTTTCATATTAAACACAGACCCACACTATTTTTCTTTTCAAAAATTAAGTTTATGGTAGTAATGACTTGATTGTTCTCTAGAATTTGCAAACAGCATTAAAATCATGTGGGAATTGTTATCACATATTGTTCTGAATTTATTAAAGAGGTTGATATATTTTTTTATGTTTTTCCTCTGTCAGGTATTTTTTTAATCCACTCTTGATCATTTAGAATATTTTTCAAGTAATGAACAGATATTTCTGTGAGGCACAGAAACAACGGTGAAAATCATGTAGGGACATATATATCTTTAAATGATTATTTGTTCTGTCCTACAATATTAGTGTATAGTTCAAAGCTAACATTTTCATCAGTATAGTAGCCGTAGGCTTGAAGTAAGTTTTTTATGCCAGCCAAACTTTAAATAAGCTCATGTCATGAGCAATGTGGTACCAGAAGATCATGAAGGTAACATATTGGGAGTGAATAACAATAGGCAAGATTGTTGAATTTGCCTTGATGAGACACCATGTCACTTGGCATCCTGAAACAACAACTGGAAATGCCCAGAGAAGCCTCAGCAGAGGAGTAACCTGAAGCCCAAAGTCAAGCCATTTTGCTCTTGAGGCCACATTGTTTTAGCTTTGTGGGGTGCTTCACTTGAGCTTTCATGATAATAACATTTCCCTTTGAAGATCTGCACATAAAAATGCCTTTCAAACAGCAATATATTAAGCAGATGAAAATGAGAATTGCCTTTTAAAAAAACAATTTCACTAAGATCATGCATATCAGTTCCAGTGAAAATCATTAAGAATTAATAGAAGAGGATATTTGTAGCTCAGGATTGAAATGAGGGTTCCTTGGTGCTCTCTGACCTTGGCTGTTTTCTTGCAGACGTTTTATTACACAAACTAAGCAACATCATCAGTGCATCCTCTTTTAAAAATTGCTTTAAAGGTTGGTATCTGCAGTGAAAATCACTGACTATAATGACAGGTGCCACTAGGTGATCAAAATCCACCCCTTTTTTAAATTTAATTGTCTTGCAGCTAGATGTAAGTAGCAGACCCTGTATATGTTCTTTGTCATGAAGGGATCAATGGAGTCCTTTAAGAGAAAGAAGAACTTAAAATTAAAATGTACAGGTTAATTTTGTTTAATTAGAAGAAACAAAATGTGATAACAAATCAGGTAGCAAACAGGCTACCCTGCTGATATTTCATAGAAGAGTGTAGTAGACCCTGGTAAAGTTTAATAAATGTCTCTTTGGGTCTGTTAATTAAAATTTTCAGCCAGATAACACCTGGCATAATCTCATTAAGAATCACATAGAAAGGGATTGGGGATGAGGAGAATAAGAAAAAAATATATTATATTATTTATATAGTTATATTCCAATAAATATACAATTCCAATAAATTGTAAATCAGGGCAGATATCACATGGAAATAGCCAATATTTCTAACAATATTTTTTTTCTCCTCCGAAACAATTTATCAGTTGTTGCAATTTAAAAAAAAAAAAGGAGCAAAGTTGGAAAAACAAATTGTAACCATCAAATCCTTCCTCTCCAGCTTTACGCAGCTATAACTAAGGCTTCATTAGCCATAGAGGCATTTTCAGCAGTGGAGCCCATGGCTTTTGTTCGGAGTGATTCTTTGTGGCCAAAAGCTGATGTGGGAGCAGAAGGTAAGCAGCTCCCTCCTTTGCAAATTCTCCGACTCTCTGCACCTCTGCTTTTCAGATCATTAGGACAGGACAAAAAGGCACTTGTTAGCATTTCAATTTGAATTAGTCTTAATACACTTGGCCTCATCCTTTATCAAATCCTATATCTAGAATGAGTTGTAGAACTATTAATCTTGGCAATCACTACACAAAGAAAAAAAAGCAAGAGGACCATGCTTAAAGCTTATGTAAACAGAAGGAAAAAAATATTCTGTCAATTCTAAGCATACCTTGGAAAGGGACACCTTATTGGCTTCCTCATCTGCTAACAATTTGGCATACAGAACATGGCTACTGTCAAGCTATTTAAAAAGTTTGCTGTATCTCTCTCTCTCTTTAAATATAGAGTTCCTTTGACACATCTGAAAATATCTATTATCCGAAAAAGTATAAAACACAAGTAGTAAGTAGGCTCTGGCCTCTAATAATATTACAGTCAGCCTGTTTGTCTTTAAAGAGTCACAGGAGCTTTTATGTTTTACTGGAAGACAAGTACCGTAACTTGGTTACCCTTTATTTATGGTCACCATATTTCTTGGAAAAATTAAAGCACAAACCTAAAAACGGGACAAAACTGAAAGAGGTTAATAGGAATTTTTTTTAAAAAAAAGTTTGCCTTATAATGGAAAATTCAAGAGCAAAACCAAAACTTTAAAATAATGCATATTCTCATAAAAACTAAAATCAAACAGTATTCATAAATATATTTTTAAAAGACAATTCAATTTTCATATTTTTTACATGAATATAAATAACTGTGCATTATCTGGTACCATTGGTGCAGTAATATTTAAATGTCCAAAATAAAGGACAAAAGAAAAAAGACAAAAAAAACAAGTAAATCTAAAGGACAGCTTTATAATAAAGGATGTATGGTCACTTCTACTTATATTTCCTCATGACCCAACTGAGAGCCATAACTTTAGAATCATTTGGTACTGGTGTTCTGGTAGCCACATGCAAAAAAACAAAACAAAAAACAACCCGTACCCGTACCAAACGTTGCTCACTAATAATGCACACAAGCTATGACAAGAAATAGATTGAAAGAAAGAAGTGATTTAAAAATAAAATACATAAAGTTTACATTCATCTGCTTTTTATTTATGGCATAAAGTAGTTTGTGTTTTGTTCAAGGGCATTTGAAGCCAAATACAAAATGGTTCATAAAATATAGCTCTGTGTTCCAGATATGTTCACTATCCACTCAAGGGAATTGTATTATTTGGTCAACCCATCTGTTCCACTGATGTCTGCTCAGGATACACCACCTGTGCAGTATTTCTAGGGATATAAGGATGCAGAAAGCTAGCACAAAAGAATTTACCTAGAGTAAGCTAGATCTGCACTCTGAAGTCAAAACATCAAAGTTAAATAGCAAAGAAATGCAGTGTTGTCTTTGAAGAAATATAACTGTTTAAACCTCAACAGCTGTACAGCAAGTAAAACATATTTATGTAATAAGAACAGCCATTTGACAAATTCTAGCATGACTTGCTGTTAAAAGACTTGATGATGGTCACAGGAGGATCAATTACTTTGAAGCATTAGATGTCTAGAATCAAATACTGTGATTAATGTTACTGTCTAACTCTTAGATCCTTTTCTTGCAGAAGTTCAAAGCCAAAGGCTTCCTCAAAACACAATATATCTATGTTGTTATATCATGGCTATTTAATAGGAGCTGATTGTGTAAGAAAATTAATTTGTGGCCCCAAATCAGGCAATGCAGCCAAACAATTTTGTCAGCAAATACTGAGTGTATTTGTTTTGTTCTTTTCAAATGTTATCTCAGAAATGTTATGTTAGCGTTTCTATTTTATTGTTGTTGTTGTTGTTGTTAAAGTAAATACATGTGGCCACAAAGAAAAAATAAAATAAAAATAAAACATTTTATCAATATAAAAGAAAAATAGGAGAAAATAAAAATTAATAAAAACATTATTAAGAAAATGCTTGGTTACAAATTATATATTTTATTTCCATTGTGGAATAACTGATAATTACAGTCAATATATTTATAAGCATTATAATTTGTTTCTGATTTCTGTGAAAGTCCTTTCATCTATTTTTCCCATAGAAAACATTATTTAAGTAACTAAGTTTGCCTTGTTGTGTAATATATGAATAATAATAGTAATGATGATAATAATAATAGCTTTGCCATCGTGGTGCAGCGGTTAGAATGCAGTATTGCCGGTTAATTCTTCTGACTGCCAGGAGTTTGATCCTGACTGGCTCAAGGTTGATTCAGCCTTGAATCCTTCCAAGGTCGGTAAAATGAGGACCCAGATTGTTGGGGGCAATATGCTGACTCTGTAAACCACTTAGAGAGGGCTGTACAGCACTATGAAGCCGTATATAAGTCTAAGGGCTACTGCTATTTGCATGCTATCTTACTCCCATCAACTCTGGGTGGTTTAAAGATTGTTAAAAACATTAAAAACACAAGAACAACACAAAAGAGAAAAACAGATGGCAGAAAAAAACAAAATCAGATGGGGTAAAGAAAAAAAAATGGGAAAAAAGGGACATCAGTTGTCCTGGATTGGGCAAAAAGCCATGTCTTCTAGATCTTTCAAAATACCACTAGGCTGGGGACTGTTCAAATCTTGGGCAGAATCTCATTTGAGATGTCAGGTGCTGCTACAGAGAAGGCATGTTTCTGGAATCCCAATAAGTGGTATTATGTAATCAATAGAACCTGGAGCACCCCAATCCTGCCAGATCAAACCTGCCAGGCAGATACTGCCAGCGACAGGTAACCAGGCCCAATGCCATGTTGGGTTTTATAGATAGTGATTGGCACTTTAAATCACACCTGGAAGCAAACTAGCAACCAATGCAGCTCACAAACTGTTACATGAGCATACCCAGCCTATCCATTACTACCCATGCCACTGTGTTCTGGGCCAGGTGAAACTGTTGAGTGGTCTTCAAGAGAAGCTCCATGAAAACTGTATTGCAATATGGTCAAGCCACAAATTAATAGGGCAAGAGTGACTGTCTGAAGAGCCTCCTGATTCAGGAGAGGATGCAGCTGGTGCAATAAAAGAAGCTGCGCAAAGCTTTTTTTACTACAGCTGCCACCTGCTCATCTAGAACATACTTCTTGTTTATATGTTCTAAAACAATTCTTGGTAGAAATATCTGAGATTTCAGTTCAAATTTTACTTTTAATTTTTATATAATATTGTGTACTCTTTTTAGTACTTTTGAGATATTTTACAAACTGCTGTGTTAATTTTTCTTCTGCACAGCTATTTTTGTGATTCTAAGTAATCATCATATCACAGCCATGTTTGTGTGTAGTTAGGATGCTATGAAGGTCACAGAGTCAGCATAATTGTAGATTTAGGCTCTTCAGTGTCAAATTTTCACCATCCAGAATCCCTCAGAGTTCCAGGAGTTTAAAGCTGATCTGAAAACCAGGTTAATTCATCAAACCTTTCTTCATATTTCTCAAGAATGCTTCAACAAATCATCCATTTATCATGATCGCTAGTAGCTACAAGTTCTGCATAACTCTTTCTAAAAATGTTGTCTCATTTAAATATATGGCTCTATTTCCACTCACACATTAGTATCTACAGTGAAGATAAGGGACAGAAATATTACCAGCTGTAATGAGATTGCATGATCTTCTTTTTCCATATGGCTGTACAGTAAAACCAAGTGCCAAAAACACTGCATTTTGTTATCTTTACATTTGACAAAATGAGACGTTTTTAATTGGTCCCTCTGGAACATTCTAAGACACAGCCTGTCCTATTGGCTGCTGGGCTGATAACTTATTCAATATGAGAGTTAGGCAAACACTATCCAACAGCTAAGCATAGAACACTGAATATGCCACAAAGAGAAGAAATGACTTTCTGCACCCTCTTAGATAAGCTGGATCCACATTTTTCATTTGACTGGCATATTGCTTTGGAGAACAACCAAGTGGATAAAGAAAATTGGTGTAGATAAAAGATCATAAAGCACTTGCTTTGGGATGGCTGCTCAAGACTCTGAATGTCTGCAGAGAGAATTAATATTTTTAAAATAAAAAACCTACAAAAGGAGAAAAACGCTAGCATTCATTGAGCGCTTGACTCTCTAAGCAGTCTTAGGGCCTGTTAAATAAATCAAGACCCTTCTAGCATCTTTCCTCTTTTCTACCCAGTTATTCCACTAATGTCATTTACTCCCAATCCTTCCCTGTTTGTTTTTCTGCCCTTTTCAGTCTACTACTATTCTTTTCACAATGTATGAAAGATTATATTTTTTTCTATTTTATAGTTTGTGCATCTTCTTTGCCCTGACGTCCATCATGGTTTTTACCAGAAATCAGGGCAAAACTAGACTGAATGCTTTCACTATTGTTAAATGCAAAAGAAATCAGAAGACACTCTTTTTATCAAATAACTGCATTTGAAAAATATCAATTGAAGTAAAATGCAAAGTAGGTAATCAAAATACCTCTGGTTTAATACTAAAGATAGGCAAGTATGAAAAACTTAACCATAGTAGATTAAGACTTTATAACATATAGATTAAGAGCTAGAAGTTTTTAATTAAGGTTGAACTCAAATCTAGATTGGTTCCTTATTTTATTTTCTATAGTTTGGTCTCAGCAGCACTTGTTATATTTTCGGTATCTTTTCAGACTGTGCCATCAATGAAGAAACAATATTATATTCAAGTCTAGTATGCCAAGCTATTACATAAAAACAATCAGCAAACTCCACTCCCCATGCACTGAAGACGTTACCTAGGCAGGTAAAAAATAGAAAGCAACTTTGCACAAATAGAAGCAACTTTAAAGAACACCAAGAGCCCAACAATTTACCCTTGAAACACAAATATTTTTCATTATGAGAAAATTAAAATATAAAATTGAATTGAATCTTGCCATGTGCATTTGGTGGTTGTTTCTTTCCTTTTTCAAAGAATAAGATTCTCTTCCATTTTGCAATCTCTGCCGCTTCTAAGAATGATCCAGCAGTTTGCCTGTTGTCACCTGACTAACATTGCATGGTTATATGATCAATCCAGAAAACGAAGAATAGGCAAAAGGAAAATGATTCCGAGCTACTATGTGTTAAACAAATAACACATATGGTTTTTAAAGATAAAGGATACACCCTCTTTAGTCACCATTTGCTGACATTCCCATAATCTAATAAAAAATTGATAAGGCCCTTATTAATTATTTCCCATGCTCCATAAACATATAAATTAAAGGGGTGTAAAGAAACAACATGAGACTAAAAATACATTTAAAATATACAACATATTATAACCAAAAATAAAATAAAATGGCAAAACAAGTAGCAATATTTTCAGCATGTACCTTTATTATATGTTTTATACTGTATGTACAAAAATAGGTACCTAACCCAGAAAGCACATGAATACAGCATGGATCAATTTCTGTAGACTTGATTATAGTTCATGTTTTTGGAGATTTATATATTTATTTAGCATATGAAAGTTTTTGGAGTTAAGCCTTTTTGACGAACACATTTGCATTACAAAGAGAAGGAAGACAAGCAGAAAAACTAAGCCCCAGAACTAGTCTATAAATGGTTATTTTTACTTAACTTTATACTTTATGACATACAATTGACAGATACACAGTTACTTGACTACCAGGTGATTTTTTTTTATTTATTTAGTAATGTCATATAGTGCAGACCAAGTAGATGCACATCCAGAAGGACCCTCAAGTAGTGCACCATTCTTGACTGGTAAAGTACTGCCCCATCGAAGACCACAGATGGTACACTGTTATGGGTATATCCATATATAGTGGATATATGAATAAAAAATATTTGAAAATGATATCCAGCTGTACAGACTAAATAGCTTGCAACACATTATCAAAGTGCATCATTCTAGGCAAGATTTTTTTTCAAAGTCTTGAAGTCAAGCCAGCATAAATACAGAAAAGAAGTATCTTAAATGTAAGTGCAAATATATCCCAAATGTGGCAGAGTTATTTATAAAACAACTGTACATGTATTTTTGATAACTGCAGGATTGAACTTCTTTGTAATTCATGGACATACGTAGCAAGTTAAAGTGAGTCTATGGGAAGATAGCAATAGCACTTAGACTTATATACTGCTCCATAGTGCTTTACATCACTCTCTAAGTGGTTTACAGAGTCAGCATATTGCCCCCAACAATCTGGGTCCTCATTTTACTGACCTCAGGAGGACAGAAGACTGAATCAACCTTGAGCCAGTCAGGATTGAACTCTTGGCTGTGAGCAGAATTAGCCTGCAATACTGCATTCTAACCACTGCATCACCACAGCTCCCTGATGAAGATATGGGACCCTTTGATTCCTTTACATTTTTTCCACCATTCATGTCTTTTTTGTACAAGATATACTGTATTTTTGGCTTGCCCTGTCTCTCACTCAGATGCATGCAAACAATATCTCATCAAATTCAACTGACTTTTCCAAATATTGTGGTTCTTTTAAGTTTAATGATAACAAATTGTTGAGCAGAAAGGTCATTTTCACAGCTGAAAGAGATCAAGATTTACGTCAATGATACATGAAATGCTTTTCGTATGAACCACAAGAAGTGATAAACTTTGTAACATCTTACTGATAACATATATAACATCTTACCGACTTGGCTTTCCAAAAATCATGAATTACAATATTTTCAGTTTTATGTGAAATGCAAAGTAGACATAATATAGATTGTGTTTTTCCCCCTGAGTTTTGTAATTGTCTTGCGGAAAGTTTTAAAGTATCATTATATATTCTCAGTTTTCTATTTCTAATTTGCATTAGAATCCTATTTCTCATGCAAATAGGATTCTCACAAGATAATGCTTTTTGTTTGATTATTAGTTTTTCGTTATATCTTTGCAAAGGATATATGATGAAAAATAGAGCTTTGCTATTTTTATTTTTTATTATCAAGTAGATTTTTTTGTAATGCTCTGGGGTGTCAAGAGACATGCAATTTATTGCTTAGCATGTCCTAACCTAGCTCTAGTTTTAAGCAATGTATCTCCAATGGGCATACCCAATTTCTTTACTCTCAAAAGCTGCACAACTCTAATGTGACTGAACCTACTTCATGCCTAAAAGTATTAATGACATTAGGCAGTATAACCTTAATTCATCAACAACACATATTATAAAAATGGAAAAGATTCTTATTGATATTGGTATACTGTATAAAATACAGAATTACTTAGAGTTAAGGTACATTTCAAATCACAAACATCTTTTTAAAACAGTGGTTCTCAACCTGTGGGTCGGGACCCCATTTGGGGTCGATCGACCATTTCATGGGGGTCGCCAAGCAAGGCTGTCCGCCATTTTTTTTNTTTTTTTTGTCCGCCATTTTTTCCCCTTTTCCGGCGGGTGCCTTACCTCCCTTGGGCTGGGCCAGCTGGTGGTCGGCCTGCTCCGTCTCTGCCGCTTGCCAGCTACGCCTCGGCCGGCGCAGGGGGCGGAACCACACATGCGTGGCGCTCCCGGGCAGGGAAAGTCCTCGACTTACGACCGGTTGGGTAGTCCTCGACTTACGGCCGGTTTAGTCCTCGACTTACGACCGGTTTAGTCCTCAACTTACAACCGGTTTAGTCCTCGACTTACGACCAGTTGGGGTCACGGCATTAAAAAGGTTGAGAACCACTGTTTTAAAATATAATATTAATTGCAGTTTTTAAGCATTATATAGAAAGGAACTTATAACAAAAGATACTAAACCAAGTGATAAATAAAAACAAATTTAAAAAATGGTAATACATTCTACTCCAGTACATAATCTAGCTATTTGTTAAATTATAATTGCCTAATTATATGTTATATGCCTAAACATGTAAAAAACTCCTAAAAACTAACACATGACATTAATATAAATAACCTAAATATATTCACATATTTTAATAATCAAGTACTAATTACACATTTCTTTATCAATCAATATTAATTAATAAAATTGGTGCATGTCTTGTGCAGATTTTAAAATATTTACCTGGTTTTAAAATCAATATTATATAATCCTCACAAAAAATAAAGGCAAAATATGGTTACCTCGGTGGAGTATAATGACTTAATAGGATTAGATAGCTCACATTTAAATCACTTGGAGCTCTTCATAAATGTCTTGGAGGAACCATTTAAAGTTATACCATAGAACAAATTCTACTGCTACTCATGATCAGTTTTGACAAACCTGAGTAAACATACAAGTCCCCTAACCCCAATCCTCTCAGTGCCATCCACTATCTTCCTAAGGACATGTTCTCAATGTAATAGCACACAGATGTATCTTTTAAAACTGTATCTAGAATTATTGATTCCATTCTAAATGTTTTATGTTAAGCTTTATTATATGAAAACAAGAGAGCAACAACATTAAATAATTCCTTTCGAAAAAGTACACTGATAATTTTTGCATAAAGTATCTTAAAACCTGGTGATCGTGGGGGGAAAATCCTATTTCTGACCTGGGTTTTGCTGGTCTATAAAGTTCAGCTAATGTTCAGTTATGAAGATTATAGACATTAAAGTTGCTTATCTCATCCTTAGCTCACATCCCTCTTGTCTTATTAGGTGCCCAGCTGGCAGGTGGACAATGGAACAAAAAAGATTCTCAGTTTTTCTGCCTTTTCCCACCGCTCTTTCTGTTCCTCACTAAGTGTTGTACTCAAGGTGTGCTGGGAAATATAATTTTCATGTTGCAGTATTTTTTATTTCTAATGTGCAGTTGAAACAAAGAATGATAAAATTGAGACATCTATTCCTTTCTCAAACCATTTGTTTCTTTTAAATTATAGGAAAATGTAAATTGATGATTGAAAGTGACAGCCCCATGAGGGGTGGGAAATGATTACATCCTAACTTGCTTTTAAAGAAAACATCAGGAAAATAGGTCCAAACTGGGGACAGTTATAGAAAACATTCTTCTCCACATCTAATTTCTAAGCTGAACCTATTAAAAGGATGTCTTCCGAATAATGTTTTCCAGACTTTTTATTAAATGTTCACTTATGCTGAGCTAATGTCAAAATTAATTTGAAACTGATTTGCAATTTTTCTCTTCCTTGGAGTCCTTGGCCACAGCTTTGTTTGAAAATCTAAGTTAAATCCACAGTGGATGGTGAGAGCAATCCTAAAGTTGCCTCTGTATCCCAATGTCACCTCTAGTTTAAGTGGCAGAACTTAAGCCCTGGCAGCCAATTTCACCAAAATGTCTCAAGAGCACATTTGTAATTAGAGTGAGGGTGCAATATATCATAAGTTAATTGTATATCATTAAAAGACATTTATAGAGCTATAATATGCATATAAGAGATCAATCTAATTGTCATGCAGTTAACTCCAGTTATTTAAGCAAATAATATATTGTGGCATTTTAATTAGCAGTCCCACTTTGGAACTTGTCTTTAAAACTTCTCCTGTCATCCAGAATGGCATGTTGAACAGTCCCAGATGTGAGTTTAAAAACAACAGCAGCTACATTTAAACACTGCAGGTCTCGTGTTTATTCAGACATTTGGGACAGAAGGATTTGTTTTTGTTTGTATAACTGCATCATGACATGGTTTTACTGTTGAAAATATTTTTCTCAGACATTTTCAAAAGAAGTTTGGATTTTTTGCTCAGCAATATTAAAAAATGTTAAGCTATACAATGAAAATTCAGAGCAGGATGTCTCTATCCATTAGTTCCTGCATTTAGACAATGTCTGTTTGTTTGGGTTTAGAAAGATAAGTGACCAATGCTGTAGATCAGGGGTCCCCAACCCCTGGTCCATGGACTAGTACCAGGCCGTGGCATGCCAGCAACTGGTTCGCACAAACAAGCAAAGCCCCATCCGCGGAATGCAGGCAGCACACAAAATCATGCACCCTCTGGTTCATGGAAAAACCTCTCTCCATAGAACTGGTCCCTGATGCCCAAAAGGTTGGGGACCTCTGCTGTAGATATATCAGCAAAGAAAAATGTTTAGATACTAGTTTCCTAAATTATTTCTTCTCCAATAGGGAAACTTTTATTTTCAATCAGGATTTACGTTCCTTTACAGACATCCCAACATTAGGGGAAGAATAGCTATAGGGTGGACCTCTATTTTGGTCTATCCATTTGCTCTATTTCCACTCTGTTCTTTTTCATTGTTTTATGTATTTTTCTATTTTTATGCTCTTCTTCATTTTTTTTTAGTCTTAACTAATCGCCTGCAGAAGGCATCTCTGCCTCTTTCTTTCTTTCTTTCTTTCTTCCTTCCTTCCTTTCTTTCTTACTTTCTTACTTTCTTTTTTTTCTTTCTTTCTTTCTTTCTTTATCTATTTGACAAATTGATATAGCTGCCCATCTCATGAAAAGTGTTTCTGGACAGCATAGAACAAAACTAAGGTAGTTAATTCTTACAATATTGATTGCTTTGGCATTTATTATTTTAAAAAATTAAAAATGGGAACATTAGGTGAAGATGAGTTAATAATAATGTATCTACTTAATAATTCAGCCATCCCCTGGCAACCGAAGCCCTAATAGCCCAACCAGATTTGAGGGACCTTTGGAAAGTCAAAAGCAATGAAACCAGTCTCACTTCAGGAAGCAGGATATTCCGTAGGTGCTGCAGCAGAGAAAGACTCATCATTGTGACCCGCCAAATATTGCTTCATTTGGTGTGATAGGCAGATCTAATTTGGGAGAGGTAGTCCTTCCAATAGTCTGATCCCATGCCATGTGGGGCTTTCAAGGTCAGAATTAGCAGTTTGACTTGGATCTAGAAACAAACTGGTAACCAATGCAACTCATGGATATCACTCCCCTCCCCCCATCTTCATGTACTTTATATATTTTCCTCACATCAGACTGAAGATCAAGGTTTGTCCATTCCCATACTCTTGCAAGTAAGAGTAACCAAGTCATGGTGATGCTTCCATAAGTACCTTATGAAGAAAGGGTCTTTGAATGAAAGAAATAGAACTGACAAAGATGTAGAATAATATCTGTAGGAGAAATGTAACTGTATATAGTTTGTACCTGACCAGTCATTTAGAAAGCAATATTTTTGAAATATATATTAAATTTTCTATATTACTAAATAAATCAAGTAGATTGATGAATATAGTGCTATTACCAGTTGGGGTGAGATGGTGCCTGTTGAAAATAACATTAATAAAAGAATTATAATAAACTATGTGTTTGTTATGCTGTGTTTTGAGTAGATACACTGTAATGATAGAAGTGCAACAACAGTTATTTTTGCAGTAAACATCATATAATTTTCACAGGCCTGGTGCGAAGGCTTGCAAGCACTACCTCTGAAGAAGACTCATTAGATTTAAGTAACAGCGGAAACCTAAACATTATATGAGGTAGCTGAAGTTTTATTGCCAAAGCAAAAAAAATAGATTTTGTTTTATTAAATGAGGAGTAGGTTTCTTATTTTGTATCTGCCTTTATAAAATGGTGGGGGGGAACTAATCAAGAAAAAAAAATAGCTGTGAGGCACACCATAGCTGACCAAGATGAATGCCTCAGGGTTATGATATTCATTAGTTTACTAATATCAAATGGCAAACAAGGTTTAATTAATTTGGATTTTAAATTGCTCTGTTAACCTCTCAAAGGAGCAGGAAAAAACAAAGATTCTGCTGATGTAGCTGCAACTGACATTTTCCAGCATGATTCTCTGATCTCTATATTTGTAAATTTAGAGGAAAATACCAGCCATGCAAGGTCATTTAGCTGTTACAAGGTCTGTTAATCTGACACAGACTGAATCGGTAGCATTAAGGGATTCGTTGCTAAAGAAACCAGGTACATTCTGTCCCTGAACAAACATAATTTTAGCTGGTAGAAGCAAATTAGCAATAGCAGTTGTAATCAATAAGACCCATCTAAAATCTTAACCATTACACTGCATTGACTCTCATTGATATTTTCCCCCTAGTTTTCTGCCAAGGACTGCACTGGCAGGACTGTGATACAGTAATATATCAGTCAAGGATCACTTTTGCAGAAATTTTGGATAGATGAGCTGGGATAAAAGGAAAAAGTGCTGCTAAATTAATGTTTTCATATTTTTTCTATTGGTTTTTTTATAATAGTAATTTTATTAAAAATCACAATAATAAAAATGCAAACTAAAAATAAAAAATAGAAGATGAAAAAAATAGAGAAAAGAAAGAAAATGTAAAAATAAAGAAAAGGAAAAGCAATATATAAAGAAATAACTTCCCCCTTCATCACAAGTATAAACAATTTTAGTAACTTATCACCTTCTTTTAAAGTACAACAAATGATCTCTTCTTCCCATATCCCATCTTTATTTATAAACAAATCTTTAAAGCCTCATTATTTAAGACCTGATATCAGCAAAAGTCCATTAAGGGTTACAAGAAATAAAACATACCTTTTTTAACCTTGATCAAATAAATCAACGTTATATTCTTTCCTTTTACTTCTAACTATCTTGATCATTTGTCCCTTCAAATAATATCTTAGAACTTTATTTTTTTTTACTTTTTTCTTTGTCTCTTCTCATAAAATTCTTCAAAGCTTTAACAAGCCTCTTTTGTAAACCCAACATAGGTAAACTATCCAGGTAAATCTCTTAATTTGTTATTTGTATATCCCTTTTAATTATTAAGATATCAGTTGACAGTTGGCAAGCAATTTCCAGAAGTGCTTGGAAAAGGAAATGTATAATTAGTACCCAATGTCATTTCAAAGATGCCAACTGCAGTTTGAGCAAAGATGGCTTTCCGTCATCTCCCAAATCAAAATCTGCCAGAGATCACTGTATTGCAATCTTCTCTTAAGAAACAATTGTTTGGAGTACTTTTGGGTGATCCCAAATTCTCTCCTTGTCCAGAGAGAAATTATTGAAAAGCCAGTTTACTTGCAAGCTTTTCATTCCACTATGGTCATTGGTTCTCTTTTCACTGAGCCGTCTTCCCCCAAAGTCCTCCTCTCTTCTCTTGGTTTTCTATAAAAATGTGGAAGAAATGGATATAGAATCGTATTTTCATGATTTGGTGTTTGCTACTAATTTTAATGGCACAATCTCTGAAGTCAACATGCACCCAATCAGCAAGATGGACAGTTAATATAACCACGTATAGGACAGTTCCATTCCCTTCCTTCCCTTCCAGTCAGTGGTTTTTCAGGTTTGGCCAGCATGATTTCTTTGTTTTGCTGAAATACAAAACAGGGGAGGGGGTTTGGGGGGGGTTGGGGTTTGTTTGTTTTTTGAGAAGGGAGGTTTGAGATGCAGTTTGGTTTAATGCATATTCTCCCATCAGCCAATTTGATAAGGATTAGGAGACAGATAAATCACATGAACAGCTCTTGCCCATTATTAGCAAAAGTTACAACTTGTATGACACCTTTCCCACCCTCTGCCTGGTCCCTAATTACTCCATTAATGTCCCAACTTTGCTCCTGTGCTCTGCTGATTTGTGAAAAAGAAATCCTCCTCTTCATGAAAGAGAAACTAAAGCTGTAAGATTTTTGTCTTCTTTTTGGATGGAATTTGAACAGATTAGTTTCAGCAGAAACACGGGGTCCAGTTTTAATGAATAAAAAAACAATGTGTAGGCCTGTGCTAGCTCCTGTGGCTTAGCCTGTGTAGCTGTTTCTAGCACAGGTTCCTCAAAGATGCTGCTAGTTAATTAAAAACTTGAATTTAATTGGTTTTGAATAGTTGATTTGTATACCAAAGTATAGATCTTCAGTTGTCTTTTCCTCCCCCATTCTCATTTTTTCAAGCAAATAACCATAAGGGGAGAAAAAAGCAATACATCATTTTTGATCCTGATTTTTGAAAATATTTTTTGCATATTTAAACTCGTTTAAATCAAAGGATTGAAAATGCAAAAATACCACTGCTGCTTTTGTTGCATTGATGATAATTTCATTTATTTGGAAATGAGAATCAGACTATAGAAAATAATGATACATTTTTAATGACAGTAATAATAAGATCTATGTCTATGTGGAGGTCTAGCTTTAAACATTAGTTACATTTCACTGTTGCAGCCAGCAATAAACTTCTTGAAATCAAGGTTTGTGCTTTGATGCATATCCTCTGTTCTTCTTTTGAAGATTAGGACCAATATTTGAGTCTCAAATAAGCACCAGCTTATTAAAATCTTTTTTTACTGTTTCTTGCTATCATTTTTTCAAATTCTTGGCTAGCAAAAATATCATCCTCAAAGCATGTCATTTTCATGTAACTTTGAGTATGAACAAAATCAAGAGTTGTTTTAGCTAGTTGATAATTTCAGAGATTTCAGATTTTTCCTCATACCCTTGTTTCTGTTGGGCTATAAAGTGTAGAAGTAAGAGGATATCATATTTTAGTATTAATTTGTACCTAAAGAAGGGAGGGCGAGCAGGAACTACCATTTTCTCACAGGATAAGTATCTTCCCCTCCCCCCCTTCAATATGCATTTGGTAAAATAAAAGATATATTGTTTGGAATATGTCAGTCCATTAAATTTTACAAGGTTGTTGCATTGTGTTTTTATAAGAACCCACAACAAATGCAGTTTTCATTTTTTATTGCAATTCTTTTAAAATGTACATTTTGTAGATATCTTTCACTTATGTGCAGCCTAACACTACTTTCCTTGAGATGTACATCCTGCAAGAAACTTTCCTTTCCTCAAAAAATGCCTTTCTCTGTGCATTATCCTCTGCATTCAGCTCTCAAATCAAAAACTGCACTTAGAATTTGGACAGTATCTGAGTGACAACTGTTTCAATCCACATTATGATACTAATGCAAATTACACTTACATTTGTATGATTCATAAAAATCCAGACAAAATAAAATTCTTTCAACATTTCCAAAAATAAAATTCTTTCAACATTTCCAACAACTCTTGTTAGAGAATTACACTAGTCTGAACCACATACATTTTCTAACAGCATATGTTGACATATGGCAGGGCCCTATGAATTAGATTTTGGATAAACAAGACAAATCTCTTTGAAAAAAAGTTTGAAAACTACGGTACTTCCTGTCATATCCCAATAAATATTTGCAGTTGACAGTCTTGCCTTTTTATTTTTCTTTCATTTTTTAAATGACATGCACTATCAGGAACAATTACAATAAATATATGAGATGACAAACCTTTTCAGGAAATGTTCCTTTGCATTATTTAACATGTCAAGAGAAGTGAACATCACATCCCTCTGGCTGTATGGGAAACATCACTGAAAACCTGATTTCCACAAGCACAGTATAATTTTCTGCAGCAGGGAGCCATTGTATACATGGTAAAACATCAATGACAATGACCTGGAAACCTGATGATAAGAATTCCAACTTTTATGGAATGCATAGACAATTGTAGTGTACCTATGAAGATCACAGAAGATACTTGTAGCTCTTGGCATGCTGAATATCTTGCCTTAACACTGCTGTAGTATCCAACCCAAATTAACATTAATTGCAATGCAAACCTGCCATTTTGTCCAACAGAAATTAGATGTGGCATCTTACTCTCCAGTCAGTTTCATCCACCAAATTACCAAACTTGCAAAATCCAAATGCAAAGGAGATGGAGGAAGAGGAGAGGAGAGGGGACGAGAGGAGATGAGAGGAGAGAAGAGGAGAGGAGAGGAGAGGGCTGACAGTTGACAGATAAGAACTTTAATTCATTCCATATTTTATGAACAGATGGAAAATGAATCTCAATTATATTTCACGTATGTTGGAAGATTTTTTTTATTCCAATGTTCTATCATGGGGGAAAACACGTAGGTATTCTAATCTATTAATCTGTGTAGTTTAGAATAATTTTTAAAATATTGACTTGATTTTGAGGTACTCCAAAGAAAAAGCTCAATCAGGAATACTAGATCTATCTTTATTGTATGGTTACATAAACAGAATATTGCAAGACTGAAAGTATTCTCCCTCTTCTTTCCTTTTACCTTGCAAGAAACTAGGGAAGGTCCTTCTGAAATGTTTTCCATGCCCTCCATCCTTATGTGGGCTGGGATATCTTTTACATGCTAGTTGTCCAGTTAGTTCCTTTCCCTCCTGTCTCATCAGTCATTCCCACATGTCATTAGGCTCTATGAAACAATCAATACTTAGATCTCACAATAGTGAAAATGCTAAGCATTCCCCATTATGGTCCCAGAGACCTTCCTCTCTCATATAAATACATTACCTTGTTTGGGAGAAATGTAGATGTTTAATTACCATGTCACCTAATGGGGCAGTCTACAGTCTTCTGTTTTTAGCAATTGGCAGCTCTTCAGGCCCATCTTGGTTGAACACCAATATAAAAAGCAATACAGGTGATAACTATCCTGCAAATTGTCATAGTGACAAACCTGACTGTCATATTCTGATCTTCTTTTCTCCTGTTGTCTGAAAATAATCTAAGTGTCCCAATGGAGGTTTCTTTCCTTAAGTTACCCTTTTTACTTTCAATTTGGCATTATATCTCTCCCAGCGACAATTTTCATTCCATGTGAACCAGATCTTCTAGTTATTTTTAACACCTCACCCTCCAACCAATTTGCTTTTTATATAGATTTGCCAAGACCACAGAATGTTTACTCACTAGATGGGAAATGACATCTCAGAGGGTATTGGCATGTAGGTTGTTGGTCTGTCTGAGAATAATTGAAGCACACAGACTTTTGACATTCAGAATAATGAGATTAATGAGCAGTCTATCACAGCAAAAGATCAGATAGATTAACAGTTTAGAAGTAAATCAGTCCCCAAAATGAGACACAGGAAAGGGGGGTATAAATTAGAATTCCTAAATCTACTACTGAATCATGGGACTTCTCTTAAGTGCACCAGATAAAAAATTAATAGGTCTCCTCTTATATCTCAACAAGGTTTGTTTCATAGAGCATTTAAATCTCTTATATTTATCATTTATTTGTGTTCATGTCCATCTGTCCATATAGTACGACAGATAACTGTCCTACTGATAACTGTTTCTTTAAGCCTAGCAAAGAAAGTTCACCAGTAATCAGTTGGGAAATGTGGGCGAGGGCAGGACTCTTAGGATTTTCATCACATTTTCTACTCTTTTCTTATTACTTTCCTCTTCTACTAGCACCTTTTCTTTAGTCTGAGAGTGAAAGAGGCTAATTTGAATAATGAGAACATATAAGAGACTGATGTTTAACATAATATTCAATATATGCAGTCTGCATTTTCTCATTGTTGTACATTATGTGTTTTCGTCCTGATACTTCACAACTCCACAAATCCTAAGGGACATGAGCAATGAAATGAAGCAATGTCTAGTGAAATGGTTTTGAACAAGAAGAGGTAAACCATAACTTGAGCTCAAGGCAATTTGTGTGGTGGAAAGCACAGAAGCATTACTCCACTTTAGTATGGAAGCACCAGGATTTACATGAAAGGCAGACAGAAATCCCATCCAAAGACATTAGACAGTCAATCAACATTAAGAAATTCATATTTTAAATGTTTCAATGAATCTGCATACAATAGTTTCAACTCTATGTTTTTAAAATGACAACTTCTTTACTCTCTGAACCTATGATAATTCCTTATTATAATTTTAAGTAGTTTTTTTAAAAAAGCAGTCCATTAAGTTGGTATCTATACGTTGGATGCACCTGTGCACAGAATCTATAGACTCTGAAGAAAACAATTAAACTATCCAATCAGATGGATCTTTAAGTGTGAATAACCTCCATCCAGAGTTTGGGCCATGCATCTCCTCTGTATTTAGTCTCTTTCAAAGGCTTTATTTTGCAGTTGTGTTTTCTCCCTTTTTCCCAGATCTCATTGGAAGTAGGAGCTGTTGGTGCATCTCTGTTGCGTCTTAGCAAATTCAATCAAATGGATTAAAAAACAAAGTTTTATAATGATATTATTACAAGTTCATTTACCATTACACAGTGAAAATGATTGTTGCATAACACATGGAACTTTCCAACATTAAAAAGTTTGAAACTTCTGTTCTTGATTCCAGGCATTCCATTCCATGTCTCCTGCTACTGATTTTTCACACGTCCTGCCTAACAGCTTGTTAAATTCTGTCCACACTGAACATGCTCAGCTTTCTCTTGTTTGGAGAGGGAAAGGGGAAGAAGATCAGAGAATTTTTTCCTCAATTTCTACATGCTTAATCAAAGTACACTTCTGTCTTGTACAAGGTTGATGTTATTTTTGTTATATAATAACTAGTCCTGAGAGAATTAAGATTATCTTGGGTAGAAAGGTAGGAGAAGGAGGAGGATGGTGATAAATAATGACACAGTGGAGGCAGCAACAAATGTTGCTATGTGATGTTTTCCTATTCAGAATATTCCTTTCTTTTGCCCTCCCTCCTACTGTTTTCCATTTTCCCCACACAACAGGCAGTTCACAGTATCATGCCCATTGAACTATTTTAAGACCTGATTCACCAGCCCTAGCATTTTTCTAAACATTTTATATATTCCTTGAAACCTTGGGATTTCTCATGCCTACTTATGCAGTCCTGAGCAATTTAAGGGCCCAAAAAAGTAAAAAATGGAATGGAGAGTAATGGCATGATAGATACTTCTTGCAACTGCATGTAATTATTTGACTTTGTGACTGCCTACAAATTTAGTGCATGGCTAGAATAGCATTGTGGCATTGCTGTTAATATGTACCTCATATAATGACATATAAAGTACTGCTGGATTGAGTATTTATTACATTTAACACTCATAAGAGAAGAACTCTAGAGTTTACTTCCCTTCCTTCCAAAAATAGATAATCTATTCCCGATACTGGGAGAGCAATTAGGAAGGGAATTTAAAATATGTGGCTCATTTCAACCCCAAAAGAAATGATGACCTATATTTTGGTCTTCTGGATATTTGTAATTTCTACTTAACTGAAACCATTATGACACAATACTTTTTCATTTTATGTAATGTATTAGCTATGTCCTTTCTGAGATTTTTTTGAATTGCATAAAAATAAACATTGATATGAAGTATATATTCTATTTCAGATATGTGACCATGAATATTTTGTAAAATTAAAAAAGTTGGAAAAAATCTGAATTTGCATAAGATGTCTATATTAAATTGTATCCAACAATGCACCTTCAGAAATAATTAAATATATTTCATCATATTGCAAAACTGGGCCAAACGACTTTGTTTCTTACTTAAAATAGGCCTTCCTTTTGTTTCTTTGTATGAAATCCTATGGTGACAATTAAACAATTAAGTGCCAAAAAGATGCATCAGCCTGAGTTCATGAGAATACAGTAGCTGAATTTATCCAGCTTCTAGGATGTCCCTGTGAAAGAGTTAGAGAATGATAGCAGATGTCCAGGAGTTTATTCTTAGGTAGGTGAAATATCAAACAGATTATGTGCTGGATTTCTGTGCTGGATTTATACACATGGAGTTAGAGAACTCTTTCACAGGTTTGTTAGATGTGTGTTAGATATTAAATTTTGTTGAGCTTAATGCTTTTCACTTCCCAGCCAAGCTTTTAAAATGCAGTCACGAAAAAGCTAAATGGCATTAATTGTAATGCACATTTTCACTTCAGTTATTTCAAAGCACAAGAATGGATGATCTAATTAAAAAGTCTTTTCTTGTGTTACTTTAACCAAGAGAAAATGTCACAAAAAATAAATGACTCATGGGTACTTCATCAGTAAATAATTTCATAACAGTTTTTTTCCATTCCAGAGTAGAAATATGATCACTATTGGGATAGCAAAAATTTACAGGAAATATGTACATTTCTCGTATTAATATTTTATTCTTCACCATGAAAGTGTATGAGAAAACTAAACACTTCATTGTGACAGATTTCTTGAAAGCATCCAAAGCTAGTTTTGTCAATACTAGTACTGGGTCCTTAATATATTGCAGTTAATAAAGCAAACTAACAAACCAGAATCTGCACTCAGTCATTGGATAATGTTTTAATCAAAGATTATTATAAAACTGTGCATTTACAGTGGCTAGGAATGTTAACAAATAGTTGCAATTGATGATACACAGGAAGGACCTTTAAAGTACAGCATGATAGCAGATGTCCAGGAGTTTATTCTGAACTAGATGAAATATCAAATAGATTATGTGCTGGATTTCTGTGCTGGATTTATACACATGGATTACATAATGTATCATTTCTAGTGTGCCTATAGAATGGGTTTGGCAGCATCATGCATCTGGTTGTGTGATTTCTTATATATTCAGGAGCATTCTACTGGTAGAAACATACGTTTTGAGATCAAGTTCCCTGTCAGTATCATCATGAGGTTCCAATGCCAACTGCAAGAAAAAGAAAATATCACATTGGTGCTAACATGATTTCTCTCTCTTTTCTCTAACAAGAGATGAAAATATTCTACAATTTAGTTTAGGACAACAATATATGTTGATGATCTCTAAAATCCAACCTTATGGTTAGTCTGAATACTAAGTCTTTCAAAAGCAAGACACTTGAAAAAGCCAGTGAAATAAATGCTATAGAAAACGGAATGATTTTATTGGATTGGGTTATCTAAGCTTCCAAGCCTCAGAAACATAAAATGAATTATCTCTTCAAACACTGCTCAACATTTAAACAGAATTTAGAAGCACGATGTGCACTTTGTGAGTTTGTAACATTTATGGAATTAGCATCTCTGTTTAAATATTTATTTCATCATTAAACTGTAACTTCTGCAGGTCAGGCCCAGCAGGAACTATTTAGTAGAGTGAAAATTTTGTATATCTTTCAAATTACCCATTGAAGCAAGGGTCAGCTCTAAATGGGGGAAAAAACAGTTTAGAAACAAACTTTCACTAGTATCTAATTTGCCATCTTTTTCAATATTTAGTTTAACAAACCTTTCTATTATTTTATGTGTGCATGTATGCATGTATGCATATTGTATTTTTATATTTTTGTCTCTGTGTTTGTATGTTTGTGATATATATATATATATATATATATATATATATATATATATATATATATATATATATATATATATATAAAGAATCGTAGGATGAGAATGCCAACAACTCAGCAATTTACAACAGCTGTACCCAATGGAATTTCCACCCCTTTCCGAACAATGACACATTAATATTGTATCTCATCATCTGGTTCCTCAAAATAGCCTTAAACATAGGGTCGAGGTGATTTTAATTGCTGGTTCAATTTTGCAGTGATCTTTATTGGAAAGGAGGAGCATGAGCAGAAACAGCTGTTTGTTGATATAGTCATCCCATCTGTTATGGGTTAAAAAAAATAAAACTATGGAGTTGCTCTGAGTTTCATGTGGCTATAACTTGAATTCACTGAACAGCCACATTTGAGCCAATAATCTTTTATCAAATTCCTTTAGTTCATCATTTTCAGTCACTTAAGACAGCTGCATGTTTGTCTAGCTAATTATTTTGGCAAGGGAAGTAGAATACTATTCTCTATATTGAGTGATGCATGTACAGGTAATCCTTGATTTACAATTGCAATTGGGACT
Source organism: Protobothrops mucrosquamatus (assembly GCF_001527695.2). Classification (NCBI taxonomy): domain Eukaryota; kingdom Metazoa; phylum Chordata; class Lepidosauria; order Squamata; family Viperidae; genus Protobothrops; species Protobothrops mucrosquamatus. The sequence goes on from NW_015386796.1 coordinate 185,379, forward strand.
GGAAATTTCCATCCATCTGTTAGAATTGGAATCTGAATGTGAATCTGAATCTGAATCATGGCCCATGACACTATGTAAATAATAGGTTTTTATTTTAAAATGATAATTTCCCATGGAATTCATATGAAGAAATATTGAATATTTGGGGTAAGGGGAGTGCTGTACCAGTTGTACAGGACAAATTGCAGCAACCATCATTATATTAATTGAGCTGGCATTTGGATAGCTTTCAACAATCAGAATTTGGCAACTTTTTCCCACTAGAAAGGGCAGCAAATAAATTTGAGGAAAAGATTTCAGATAAATCAACCAAACATGAGAGGATGGTGAAGTTTACAGGAAGAATTCTCAAATGCATTTTGGCTTCCTATCTATAAAGACATCCCCAAATGAAAAATGAACTGTATAAATATTTAAAGAACAATAATATGAGGTCAGAAAAGTGCCTCATTATTATCAGGGGAAAGTGAAAAAGAGAATCAGAATTACTTTGGTGAGAAGCCAGGAAGTTCTTGTTGTCTATATGAAACAATCATATTTTCAGTTTAGCACTTTCAATCTGATAAATGGTGCCAGAAGTCAAAAACAGTAACTGCACAGGGGGATGAGTTTTATTATTCTCAAGCCTTAGCATGATATGGATTTCCAGATGGGGACAAAAATGCTTTAGCCAATTCTGTACATGCAGTGCTCTCCTTTAGGAAAACAATCTGATGGCTTTGTGTCAAATGCAAATACCCACTGCGAGTGTTACTAGACATGGCACTAACATTTGATAAGGCTTCTTTTAAAACTATATATATCAGAATATATATTTATTTTTCTTCTTCTTCTTCCCCATCTAGATATTTATGTGTATGTGTTAAGGGGGGGGGCTGGAGACTGGGAGATTTCATATGTGTTGTTTTTCTATTAATTTAAATTGTATGATTTAGAAGCACTTGAAGTATATCCAACTTGATATTTAAAATTTGGTGTTGTTCAGATGTAATTTCTTTCCTGAGGTGGTTGTTATATTTTGGAAGATTCATAAAGCAAAAGAAAAATAACAGCTTATCATATATATTGCTGCCAACCTATGGAAACTCTACACCACTGGCTACATGCCTCTAATTTCTAATGCCAGAAATACAAATAGAAGTCACACTGACAGCATCCCACACATCTAAAGCGAATTGCTTACGTACTGCAATTGTAAGATAGCCCATTTTTCATCAAGAAATTGTTTGAGATGCATCACTGTTGTGACCATAAAAGACGCATTATCCTCAAAGATAATTATCTTCAATCTGCAGTATGGAAACTATTTCTCTGTGGAATAATTTCTCAGTGGTGGGAAAGATGCTTAAACAGTAGAATCCCATGGTCAGAATTGAACACTTGTTGGCTCTATGGGGCTTATATCAACTCTGCTTGTCTTTTGTCTTTCACATTGTCCTTGCTATAATGGCTTAATTCCATAGGTGTGTCATTTTCTTGAATATGTGTGCTTGTATTTATCTCTTCTTTGGAATCTAAAATGAAAGCTTAAAAATTTTCTCCTATTGGGAGAAAAAGAACCATAAGGTAGACAACTATATCTTCAGGTAGGACAATGACTTTCAGTGGAATTCTGATATCACTACTGGTAAATCCCAAACTAAAAACCTAATAAAGGGATATAGGAGATGCTTAATTTTCAGACCTAATTTTGTCCTCAAAGCAGCTGTGCTTATATCAGGAGCATGATATTGGAGAAGGGCAATATAGAACTCTTTTCATCTCATGATGTAGAGCAAACTGTTTCATACTGCTGGCCAAGTCATTATAAATTAGCCATCGATCTTGTGAGAAAAGATGACAATAAAAAGGAAATAAAAAGTACCTATCTATCTATTCCTTTTAGTTGACATTAAATCATTTTAAGTAATAAGTTTTATAACTTTCTAAACTACAATATTAGCTTTAACTGTAAAATGTAACATCCCATGTTGGTCATAAATTCAGAGCAATGATAGCTTTTAAATATTCCTTCAGATATGCAGCACTATGCAAGAACCATCCCTGTTCTCTAAAGGCTGAAAGATTCATCTAGTTCTTCAGGCTGAATGAAGGAAAGCATGAGACCTTAAAAGCTGCAGTTAAGGAAGATTGTTCCACATTACCACAGGTCAGTCCAGAATATCTTCATATTATTGATCGCCTATATTTTTCACAAAGTGAAGTCTAGCACTGCATGGTATGGAATTGGCACTATTTGAATTTGGTTTTCACACTTAATGTGATTTGCATTTGGTTTGAGTTTAGCTTCACATGATAGGTAAAGCAGACAGTATAGCTATTCAACACACCTTGGTAAAAAACAAGTCAGCATTTAACACAGATATGAATCCAGCAGGGGCATCCATAGAAATGGCAGGTGTCAAAGAGAGAGAGAAAGAGAGAGAGATGATGGCCACAAGTACACAATTGAAGCTCCTCGTCTCTTGTTACACTTGTCATATATGTAACACATATAAAAAAGGGTGGGGCTTTAATTTCATAGTTGTGGCCATCATCTTGACTTTTTTTATCTGTTCCTTATTAATTGATCTACCCCTCACCAACACTCCTAAAATCCAGACTGCAGTTTTCATGTTGAATATGACTATGCTTAATTTTTTTGTGTGTTGTTACCTATGAGAATTGTTAAAAGTCAGCTAGTTCACTAATTAGTGCATTCTGTTAAATCTAGCATTTTAAAACTCACAGTGCTATCTGGCCTACTTGACATTATGTTTCTCTTTAATATTTTTAAGCAAATGCTCCCTTGAAACCAGTTAAAATGAACAATGACTTGTTCTGATTCCTTGGAGGGATGAAACTTTTGTATATAAATTGTTTTTAACTAAGTGGTTCCTCACTAGATAAAAGCCAGATCTGAATAGTGATTACAAACAATACATTGTTTAACACTTGTTGCTAAGTTACATGAGAGCTAAAGTATCCTTGGCTAAGGAATAATTGTTTTACAGACTAAGGTAATAATAATAATAATAATAATAATAATAATAATAATAATAATAATAATAATAATAATAATAATAATAATAATAATAATAATAATAATAATAGTAGTAGTAGTAGTAATAAAGTTGGAAGGGACCTTGGAGGTCATCGAGTCCAACCCCCTGCTCAGGCAGGAAACCCTATACCATTTCGGACAAGTGGCTGTCCAGTCTCTTCTTAAAAACCTCCAGTGTTGGAGCATTCACCGCTTCTGGAGGCAGGTTGTTCCATTGGTTAATTGTTCTAACTGTCAGGAAGTTTCTCTAAGTTGCTTCTCTCCTTGATCAGTTTCCATCCGTTGCTTCTCGTCCTGCATTCAGGCGCCTTGGAGAATAGCTTGACTCCCTCTTCTTTGTGGCAACCCCTGAAATATTGGAACACTGCTATCATGTCCCCCCTCGTCCTTCTCTTCGTTAAACTAGACATACCCAATTCCAACAACCGTTCCTTATATGTTTTAGCCTCCAGTCCCCTAATCATCTTTGTTGCTCTTCTCAGTACTCTTTCTAGAGTCTCAACATCTTTTTTACATCGTGGTGACCAAAACTGGATGCAGTATTCCAAGTGTGGCCTTACTAAGGCATTGTAAAGTGGTATTAATACTTCATGTGATCTTGATTCTATCCCTCTGTTAATGCAGCCCAGCACTGTGTTGGCGTTTTTGGCAGCTGCAGCACACTGCTGGCTCATATTTAAGTGATTGTCCACTAGGACTCCGAGATCCCTCTCACAGTTACTACTATTGAGCAAGGTACCCCCTATACTATACCTGTACATTTGGTTTTTCTTGCCTAAATGTAGAACCTTACTTTTTTCACCATTGAATTTCATTTTGTTAGATAGCGCCCAGTGTTCAA
>NW_015386796.1:189362-200971 GCF_001527695.2 Protobothrops mucrosquamatus
CAATGTGTACACCTTTGTATTACGATTGGTGTTGATTCAAGCCACCTAGAATTGCCATGGGGTGAACATGGAAAAATATGATGGAATAATCAGGGGAATTATTGCAAGATAATCTTATTTGGATATTCAAACTTTTTGGTCACCAATAAATCACCTAGTAAAATCTTGGTTTACAGCTTCTTTATGATGTTTTTTAATATGCAAAGCAATTTATACAACACAGATAAAGGCATGTCCTTGAGTTGAATAATAGGAGGAAAACCTGACAAATTATGAGATACTAGATGGGTGCCTTTCCCTTCTTTTTTCTGATGATTGAGCTAAAGATACCACCTATTACTAAATCAAGAACATTTTATAGCTAGGAAAGACAGAGGTTACTGCAATGAACCTCTCTTGGTATGAATACCAATTAAGGAAGAGATATTCTCTCTAACCCAGAAGTAGGCAACCTAATAATTCCTGACACTGAACTTGACTTCTAAAGGATTATTTTAATTTGAGCGAATCAAATGGAAAGCTGCAAAGCAAAATGCCACTTTTCATCTTCTTTATTTTAAACCTTACTGAATTCCTAGAAAATAAACAAGGAGGTGGATGTGTCCTCTGTTTTTCTTGGAATGTTTTCAAGACAAATAAACAATGAATTGATTTACAGGACATTCTAGGAGTCTTGAGGGGGTGGCTTGTCTTTGGGTAAATGAACAGTTTGTGACTGGTTTTGTTCATCATGAGACCTACTTTCTGCACGGTTACTTTTCCAAGGGAAGTTCATCTAATATATATCCCAAAGTTTTCCTAGCATTGTTTTATGAAGAGAATATCTATTTGATAAAAAAAAAAGTCTGCATGAACATCATCTCAACATAACAAATGCTGAAAGCCACATCATAGGGTCACAAAGCATCTGAAGCCTTAATCATTCATTCATGTGAATACAAAATGTGGAAAGAACATGGATGAAGTGGTATATGTTAGCCTTCCCTGACATCCCTATGTGCTCAGATTCAAAGTGTGTTCAACTATACATTTTTAAAAAAATAATCCATATAAAGTGGAGCCCTAGAACAACATCTGTTTTAAATTTCCATTCACTTTAACATTATTGGGGCTGACCCAAAGGGGACAATGTACTGTGCATTTCTTATACTTCACTCTTATTAGCTCTTTTGCTAATAAAATCCTGATGGTACCATTAGATGCTATTCCTTTAGACCCTAAATGGGTCTAAAGTTGCCCCAGAAAGGTGACCAAGAAGAAGGGCCCCTCCGTGGATCACAGAACGATGGCAGTCAATCCATTTGATCTATGGGAAGCCCTCCAACCTGACAGGAGAAAGGCTAGCTGCACATCAGTGATTAGCCCAAGCTATAAGCAGCCAAAGTCCAAAAGTACTAACCAGAACAACAGTAAACAGTGTGCTTGGACCTGGGTGAGAATATCGATCTTCTCTCTTCTATTTTGTAACTGATTTCCTGAAAAGATCTCCAAGAAGCAAAAAAATCCTCCAAAAGTGAGAAGGAAGAGGACCACACCTCCCACCCTTCCATTGATGGAAGCGGCAATTTAATTTTTATGAGGGACAGAAATATATTGAAATGAAATTAATAATACTACAGTCTAGATAAATCTGAAAATTAAAAAAACCATTAAGATTTCACATCTGAAAGAGTATAACTCTTTGTTTTAAAATTTGGAAAATAAATAGCTACTGACATCTAGTGGAGAATTAGAGCATAGAACAACAGCCTCATTGACTCAGAAATTGGCAAGATGCCCAGAAATAAAGAATAATCTGTTCTTTTGAACCTTAGTGGCTTTTAGCCAAATAGAAAACAGCTGGGAACAAAGGAAAGAAAATACACCAGGCCACCTATTACAGATTGACAACTATATTTGTTTTAAAAACTGCTGACCTTCCAGGATTATAAATACTTACTGAGCTGTGATTTTTAAGCTCAAGAATTGTTTGCAGAAAAAGAAAAAGCTTGATTTTTGGCTAATATTCTGGGGGGGGGATTTTACTGGCTGGTCAAACATTCTGGAGTGTAATTTTGGCTGGCTGATAAATTGTAAGACCCCTGAACAGAAGAACTGGTATAAAATACTGCTTTCATGGTGCTTTGACAATTAGAAATGCATTGAATTATAAAAACCATATATAAAGATAAGAACTATATAAGATTTGATTGAACTTTAAGATTGGCTGGTTTGAAAGGCTAAACACAGAGACTATGGTACCGGTGAAAGAATATCTGGAGGGGGAGATAAAATGGACGCTGCATACCTATCGTAACCTAATATCTCCTTCTGAAGGCCCCAGCCTGGAACATCAGAGATCTGCAGAAGTAATACTGCAAGAAAAGGCAATACCTTCCAGGCAGAAATGTATGCAATGCTGCGACAGATTAAAATGACAATGGTTTCAAATCATGATGAGATTAAAAACAACTTTGACGGCATAAATGAGTACATTTCTAACCTAAACGTACAAGCAAAAAATGCTCAGAAAACAACAATAAAGAATGAACAAACCAATAACAGAACACAAACCAGAGGACAGTGATCCAAAGAGGGAAGCTACAGATGAACATAACTACAGTTTAATACAAACAAAAGAAAACTTGCAAGGTTTTGCCACAATAATAGAAATGGAAAAGATACCTTATTTTTCAGGGCTTGAAAATAAACTTGAAGATTGGAAAGAAGATCTAACAAAATGGACTATAGAGCACCCAGGAGAATCATTAAAGTTTGGGAGACAAAAACACATGTCCTATCTAACTTGTCTTTCTTATTCCCAACAACATTTACAAAAATACAGGAAGAATCCCCTGGCAAGTTGAACACACTGACTTGGAAAGCTACCTGGCAAAAGAAGAAGGCTAGAATTAGACTCAAGAGATTTGATTCGACTTACCAGATGATTAAACACTTGTCTGAGTATAGTTAAAAGAATAGACAATTTATGGATATAAAGGGGTCCCAGAGTAAGAGGGATAAGATATACAAGCAGTATAGTATTTTTTATAATATATGAAATATAAAAATATTGGGATGGTGTATGTGAATGAAAAGTTTGGATATTTAAAGATTATTAACTCTGAGAAAATTATGACTGATAAGAATGGTTTGAATACAGAGGGGAAATTAAGCTTAAATAAGAATCTTGAAAACAAGACATATAGTGACTTAATAAGATGACTTTTATAAATACAATTGAAATATAAGCTGATAAGAAAAGATGTTATGTGCTGATATTACTATTATTTGTAGAAACACAAGAAAAAGATTTATATCTGACTTTATATGCATCGAAATTTTTAAGAATTATATTTGTTTAATGTTGACAAAAGGAGAATACTATTGGAAGAAGATAAGATCAAAGAAATATATCATTAATTAATATATAGATTATGGCTGTAGAAATTAATTATTATTGATTGTTTTCTAAATTAATGAATCCAGACAACACATTGTTTACTAAGCACTAAAAATGTTATTGTAAAAAAATTATATATTATATATAATCTATGGGAAAAATGGAACCTGGTTCCTTTACATTGGATCTTAGTCTCAGTATCTATAGCTATTTCAGTCCATATTAGATTTCAAACTGAGCAACAATGAAAAATGCTATTGGGTGTCAAAACCATTATTATAATTTCTTGGTCATTTTATTTATTGAAAGGAACCGCTTCTATGACAATAGGAAGGATTCTATGAAAAATAAATCTCTGTGAAATTATAGTACTTATTTTGCACTATTACTTTGCTATAAATCAAAAAGAAATTGATATGCTCTCAAAGTAAGTAATAAGAAAGAAAGTTGAACTTCTCAGTATATGGTTCATATTTTCAAGAATATAGAACAAAGATTGCACTGGGCTGCCATAACTATTACTTGTAGCATGAACTTTATTGATGACATTTATAAACAGGAGCTGATAAATGTCATATTCTTTGCATAAAAGAAAGGAAAGAAATGTGCTTGTTTATTACTAATATTCTGTCCAAAATATTTTTAAAAAATCACCAGTCACTAGATTCTTGACATTTACTGTACCATATACTTAATGTTTTTGCATAAAAAGGCAATGTTAAGTATCAAATCATTGCTTCTCAACATTTGAGTCTATTTCACATTGAAGTAATGGAATATATCATAGCTGTGTAATCATCATAGACAAAATCTGTACGTGTGAAATAAAACACACCATATATATGGTCTGATATGAACTGGTGCAAGGTTCTTGATGACATCTAGAATTTGGAGACAAATGTGGGAAAACAGTCTTTCAGTAAATGGGAATGAGAAAATAATTTGATACGCAGCAGAGAAAACGAGAGCTTTTCTACCTATTTTGGCTCTAACCATTTTATCATTCAATCAGTTCCTCTTATTGTCATTATTTGACTGAACCAAATTGTGACTTAGAGATTATGAAACTGTATTGTAGAGAATGAGAAAGTTTTCAAAAAGCAAATAATATGAATTATATTGTCCTATTCCTGGAGTGCTTCAGTGAATGATACTGAACAGAGAGAAGATAAGAACCAAAAAAACATGGGCTCCCTCCCATATCCCAGGCATCTATTGAAAACAGTCAAAAAGAATTATTTCAACAGAGATTATCTAAACAGCATTGTAAATAAAATGCCCCTCTCTTTTCTTCCAAGGGAACAAAAAAAATCATTGCTGTTTTTAAATCAATATGCAGGTAAGAATGATCTTGAAAAGGAAGGCAGCCACAAATACCATAAAACAATCATCATAGGCTGCCGCTTTCTTCACCTCAGACAGGAAGGAACAGAATAGGTACTCTTGCTTAGAATATTTTCTAGTATAATTATTTGCCACAGTCTTGCAAGGTAGGAATAATTAAGAAACAGAGATGTTTGTTAACTTTTCAGACCTTTTAGTGAAACAGATGTTCTCAAAACATCAAGAACATAAAAAGTCAAAACAAGCAATATATAGGTAGTCCTTGCTTAGCAACTACAATTGGGATAGGCAACTCCATCCCCAGACTTACAACAATACTTCCCATTTGGCTGTTAAGTGAATCACCATAGTCATTAAAGAAGACATCACATGACCACAACTTATGTTTTTACTTCTGCATTGTCCATTAATAGCAATAGCAATAGCATTTAGACTTATATACCACTCCATAGTGTTTACAGCATTCTGAGCAGTTTACAATGTCAGCATATTGCTCCTCAACAATCTGGGTCCTCATTTTACTGACCTCAGAAAGATGGAAATCTGAATCAACTTTGAGCTAGTCAGGATCAAACTTCTGGCAGTGGCCAGTTAGCCTGCAATACTGCATTCTAACCACTGCACCACCATGCTTCTATAGCTTTGTCTGAAAGGTGCTTTTTTCAAAAGGCAATTGGACTTTGTTTTTTCCTTGAAAATGTTTCACTTCTCATCCAAGAAGCTTCATCGGTTCTAGTACAGTTTTACTTAAATGCCTTCAAAACATCATAATTATCATCATAATTTCAAACCGTTGCTAAACTATGTAGTCAGTAAACAATGATTATCAATTATCAAATATCAATTTGCCAGGCCTTTTTTTTAAAAAAAATGTTTCTTTCCCCTTGCATTGAAATCATTTCTTTTGTATTGATAGAAGCAAACAATAAAATATAAGCAAATTATACAATAATATAATATAATAACAATAAGTAATGCAATAATGGTATTAGTAATAGAAAAATAATAGTACTAGCAGTATTCATAAATTATGTAAGTAAATAACTATTCTTCATATTAAAACCCTCTTAGCATCCTAAGATTGCAAAGTCTTAAAGTACATTAAATTCAAAATAAAGCAAAGGAGGGAAAACCATATACTTTAGAACAAGTGAAAATAAAATTGAAGAGAGCTTTTAGAGGCCATTAAAATAGTGCAGTTTTACTATATGCCTAAAATTCAGGTAAGATTGCGATAAAATTATCTCCTTCTGCTTTTCCAAATTTTATAATACTGTCCTCAGCTGTCAGAGGAGATCTCTTATGTCTGGTATCTACAATCTAACCCTTCTTGGTGGTGAGATATACAATAGAGCTTCTGTCAAAGAACATATTTTATGGGTAGGCTCACACAAGAGAACAAACTCAGATAAGTCAATGATCAATTAATTCAGAAACAATTTAGAAAACAGTGAAGATATATATGATCTTTAAAGTGTACATTAGCCTACCATATGTCTACTGTGACAGTGTACTGAGTTTTCAAATACAGAGTAAGGCTGCATTATTTGTTTGTTTTTTGTTTGTTTAGCATATTGCATACAAGGCCAGGGAGGCAACAAAGTTATGCACACAGTAGAATTTCTGGTATTGACAGTCACTAATCCATTTGTTGCACCGGTGCACCCTTAGAGAGTTAACTAGCTTCATACTTGCAGCATTCTCAGAGGAAGTCGGCTCATTCAGACTTTCCACCAGTGGTGGGATTCAGCCAGTTCACACCACTTCAGCAGAACCGGTAACTAATTTTTTGTTGCCCAGGCCCAGAATGGACTTCTGGAAGTGGCATCCACACAGAGAACCGGTTGTTCACATATTTGAATCCCACCACTGCTTTCCACCACCACTCCTGCTCCGAGCGTCTCCAGGCAGATCAAGCACCAGTTCCAGCTCTCTGTGTAGAACGCAACTAGTAGTTTCCCTTCACTGAAATAGTAATACCTATCTATCTACTTGCAAACAATGCTTTCAAATTGCTAGGTGGGCAGGAGTTAGGGACAATTAATTAAAGCTCACCCTGTCCAACACTACCGGAGTGCTGTCTATTGCTCAGCACATCCAAAGTCATTAAGCTTTGTGCCACCACATCCCCTAGTAAGGCTGCAATTGGTGTACTATCTGAAGATGGGTAAAGACTTCCTTGGCTATAGATAAAAATGCTCTTTCAAAAGGAATGAAGTCTCATTGTGAATAGCAGCTTCATCTAGAACAGGTTGTTTCTGGTTATCTTTTTTTATCTACCAACATATTTTTCATATTGTGTACATTATAAGTCTAAGTGTTTTTAAGCACATTTTCGCCTTCCCTGCATTTGTTGCACATTCAATGAGATCTCTCTGGCAGCAACTGAGACCAGAAATGAATAAACAAGGAATAAGTCTCTCTGAGCCATAATTATTAAACTGTATTGGGGAAAGAAAGTTAATCGAAGAATTCCAACTAATACTTGCTTTCAAATGTATACCTTATGCCAGATCTGAGCATTTTACAATCCCTGGACCACATCTGGCTCTTTAACTGTCCCTGTCCAGCCCACATGAGGTCAATCAGATATTAGAAATTAAATGTAAATAAATGTATGTCATGCACACAATACAACTGCATTGCTTCTATTTTGAAGGCAACTGCTATTCGTTTTTCAGTTTATGTATTGCATGCATGTGTACACACCTTCACAGGTCTATTGGTTTGGTCCTCTACAACAGTCCCAGTTCCTCATGTGGCCCTTTGGGAAAATTAATTGCCCTCTATTTCCTTATATAGTATATAGGCAATTCAAAGTAGTTGGCTTCTTGTTTGTTTTCTTGTAAATTGATGGCTAGTGGAGAAGAAGTTGTCTAGACAAAACAGGCTGCCTGTTCCTGGATATTCTTTACACAATGGCTACTAGTCTTCTTATCAATGGGAAAATCCACTCTCTGATATTCAACATTTTTACAGCTTCCTTGTTGTTGTTGTTCACAGTTTCTTAATATAATATATTAACAATAACTTTTAAAAAATGTACACTCTATTTCTTTTAGAATTCTTGTTGCAGTGAATAAACACAAGATTACTTCTGTGTCAATTTTGTTTCAATTTCTTTTAGAGATATAACATCTATTAGTAATTCAAGGTTCATGGATAAATTATTGTCCTCAGTTGTTGTTCCATTAAGACCGTCCTATTGGGTCTTAATGCTAATTGTAAAAGTATTCAAAAATTCCTGGATATATTTCACTTGGAAGAAATATTCCAGGGGCAAAATATCTGTTTATTTTGAAAAGGTTAGTTCACTGCTGAACATTCCTCCAGTAATTTTTATTTTCAATATTTTGTGCATCCATAAATCATTACTTTTCTAGGTATCAGTTTGAAACTTCTCTTTGTCACTTTCTCCTTCATCCCTTTTTGTTGATTACCTCATGTTGCTTACCTTTTCTTTCTGTCCTTGTAAGAATAATGAAGTTTAAATTATCACATAATATACTAATCAGATTAAAATCTAGCTCATAACAAATATGTCAGCTACAGGATTCAGTCTAATTATTTCCACATTTTCTTTTCTTAAAGAAGAAAAATCTTAAAGAAGAGAAATCACATAAAAAGTTTTTTTTATGTCTAGCTTCATGCAAAGTAAAACAGCATAATCTCATAAATGTGGGTTCAGAATTTCATTTTGTATTCCAGTATTTGAGAGGCTGCCACAAGGAGGAGGGGGTCAATTTATTTTCCAAAGCACCAGATGGCAGGACAAGAAACAACGGATGGAAACTAATCAAGGAGAGAAGCAACCTGGAATAAAGGACAAACTTCCTAATAGTGAGGACAATTAACCAGTGGAACAGCTTGCCTTCAGATATCGTGGGCGCTCCATCACTGGAGGTTTTTAAGAAGAGACTGGACAGCCACTTCTCTGAAATGGTATAGGGCAGGGGTGTCAAACTGCCGGCCCGCGGGCCAGATGCATCATAGCGAAACCATGCCCACCCCAATGCCGGCAATGGCAAAAAAAAGTCACAATACATCGTAACACATCACGTGACATTGCGAGTTTGACACCCCTGGTATAGGGTCTCCTGTTTGAACAGGGGGTTGGACTAGAAGACTTCCAAGGTCCCTTCCAGCTCTATTCTGATTGATTGATTGATTGATTGAATTCTAGCCAGATGGGTTATTATCAAAACCAGAAACAAAGTTATTTTCTATTTGTAATGATGAAGCTTTGCAGAACTGAAAGTTTAACTGAGGATGTGTTGTTCTGGTGAACAAAGCCTATACCTTTGCTTGCTCTTTTTATGCCCGTTGCTTTTAAGTGCTTCTATCAACATATAGGGCTATCTAAAATTACATTCACAGGCAAACACAAATATCATATAGACTTTTTAGATATCTCCCAGACAAAAATATCAGAAACATTTGCAACAGCAAATAAAAAAACTCAAAATGCTTTGAATTTTTCTCATCTTGAGCAGGGGGCTAAACTAGAAGACATCCAATTTCCCTTCCAGTTCTATTCTGATTCTGATTCTAATTCTGCACAGGGACACTTCATTTAGCTAGTCAGCTAAATTTCAACACTTGGTGTATTTCAACACTTGGTGTATAGTCTATATCTGACTATATATGTATAGCCATAAAAGTCCCCTGTCCAAGAGAAATTTGCAAAGGGATCAAAAAATAATGCTAATATCTTAATTAAATGTAGAGACCAAAATGATTTATTTCAGCTTTTAAAAGATTCCAGGTTATTAATACTGGCCCAAAATTGTTGCCTATTTTTTTCTTCTCTCTACTACTTGCTGGAGTGATCATACAAAACAAGGTTAGCAAGTTATTTGTGTGCTAGATATGTGGACAACTTTCATGATGATAATAATAAGAGGTATATGTGTATATTTGCATATCTTAGTATCTATTAGTGGTAATAGGAATGCTTACATAATGACGCCAAGTATTGGTAATTTAATTTTTAAAACAAAGAAAGAAAATTGTTTGTTAAAACCAATGCAAATGATCATCCTATGTATTCCAAGGCAAATTCCCATTAAAAGCATCTAATAATGTTCACTCTAATTATTATTTTATTCAGCAAGACTTTTATGTGTTTACTTATTTTCTAGTGTAATGCTTGTCATATTAGGAAAGGGAGATTTAATTGGAAGAAATCTAGCAAAGCAGGAAACTTGATTTCCTTGAGGTGGGAGGTTTAGAATTCCCTACATGTGTATATTCATCTTAAAAATCAATAAAGCACAAACATGTCTAATTACTGTAAAATATTCTGCTAAATCTGAAGTCAAATTAGATTTTGTTTAAGTATCAAATGGAAACTTTAATGTCTGCCAAAATCAATATGTTACCCACGGGTCCAGGGAAATTTCACTTACATGCTTCATCATACATTATAATGAAGGTGTCTAATAACATTAACATCATCCTGAATGCATTTCCTCCATAATTTATTTCCATCTTCCATATACCAAAGAGATCTAAATATAATTAAAGTGATATAATGTACAGCTACTTTTCCAAAGTGCTACTCTGAACACATGCAGTGGTAAACCTCAGTCAAAATATTTTAATGCACTAAATATACACTCATAAAGAACCTTTAGAACACATTTGTTTTTCAAAAGAAATTAGAAGTCTAATAACATTAACATCATCCTGAATCCATTTCCTTCATAATTTACTATTTACTATTATAATTCCTAATTACTGTTAGGAATAAAGAATCTGTACCTTTGTTTTCCTAAGGGTTGAAATATTGAAATTACTGAGCTTTTTTCTAGGAAAGATAGCCTGATTACAGTGTGATTTTAGCAGTGGCCTATATCAGTCCTGTCAATCTAAAATATGTGGTGGCCTAATGGTGAAGACACTCACCTTCTGTTTGGAAGGTGAGGAGTTCAATCCTAGGTAGCGGCAGATGTTTCTCTCCTAGGGCACAAAGAAAAAATATCTGCGGCGAACTCTTAATGGCATCAGGCAGGGCATCCAGGGAGTAAAGGCTCGGCTTCATCCAGTCGCCCTGAATTAAGGTTATACAGGGTTGTAAAAAAGGAGAGAAGGGGTTAATCTAAAGCACTGAAAATGTTATTGTGGCTTTAAGTATGGTGTCTGGGAATTCTGAGAGTTTTAGTCTTTACACATACCAGGTTACAGAAAGCTGAACTGTATTCTTGCTGGATACGTGAATGCACAGAAATTTGATGCAAGGAGACACTTTCAGCATCTTAAAGTGAGACAGGTACCGGTATAAGCAAGGACAAGAAGCAACGGGTGGCAACTAAGCAAGGAGAGAAGCAACCTAGAACTAAGGAGAAACTTCCTGACAGTTAGAACAATTAACCAGTGGAACAACCTGCCTCCAGAAGCGGTGAATGCTCCAACACTGGAGGTTTTTAAGAAGAGACTGGATTACCATTTGTCCGAAATGGTATAGGGTTTCCTGCCTGAGCAGGGGGTTGGACTAGATGACCTCCAAGGTCCCTTCCAACTTTACTATTATTATTATTATTATTATTATTATTATTATTATTATTATTATTATTATTATTATTATTATTATTATTATTATTATTATTATTATTAACATGATACAATTAAATGCCCTTAAGGATTTTTTTAATGTTGGACTTTTTCTCCTTTAAGATCCTAGTAATTTATTTATTTATTTATTTATTTATTATTCGAATTTATATCCCGCCCTTCTCCTTGCGGACTCAGGGCGGCTGACAATCAATTAAAAACACCAATAACAATCACAAAGTTAAAATTAATTAAAATGAAATATTTAAATTTGTCTGATTAAAATATGATTAAAAACCCCTCTAAAAACCCCTCTTAAAAATTATCCTAG
>NW_015386796.1:201706-217494 GCF_001527695.2 Protobothrops mucrosquamatus
TTGGAGACTGGGCGATAGTTGGCCAATACATCTGGATCCAGGGAAGGCTTCTTCAGGAGGGGCCTCACCACCGCCTCCTTTAGGGTCGCGGGGAAGACACCCTCCCGTAAAGAAGCGTTTATAATTCCCTGGAGCCAGGCTCGTGTACCCTCCCGAGCCGCCAGTACCAGCCAGGAGGGGCACGGATCCAATAAACATGGACAAAGAAATTGCCTTATATGTGGTATGTGCATATTTTCCTACAAATATAATGAAAGAGAACAGGTATTTGAAATGTTTTTGAAAGAAGAAGGGAATTTCTGCTTGCACAAAACAAGAATGTCAATGGTTGTATAAGAATGTCAATAGGCATATCCTGTCCTTCCAGTGCTATTCAGCTCCCTAGCTTCCCCCACTTCAACTGTTGCTGATACCTTCAATAATTGGGCTATTTCTCCTATTATGCCTGTTGATGAGAAATTGTTAGAGAATTTCTTGTTTTCTAGGCAATCCCCCGCCTCTAAAAAAAAGAAATCCATTCAGTTTCTCTATACCAAATATTATTGAGAAATTCAAAAGGCTATTTATCGTAGATTGCAGAACTATTTTAAAGGTCCAAATGTTCTTCTCTCTCTCCAGGTATTGACTCTTGAATATAGTGAGACTGATTATATTTCAATTTCATAAGCTTATGAAAAAAGATAAATCTTCTCTGTTGCTTATATGTATTAGAACTGCACTATGACTGGAGTTTTAGTAGTCTCCAAATATCTAACATCACCTAGTTTCTTGGGGACGTTCTCCACCTCTATCTAACAGATACAAAACTATGTGATTGAAAGATAGTATTTCCATTACTTGGTGAATATAGAGTATGAGAATGGGGAAAGCAGACTTTTCTACACCAGATATGAACATGCTTTCATTCTACTGGATAAAAGCTAGAAGAAAACCTGACAATGAATATAGCAAAAATTATACAACTTTAGCTTCTCTCTGGTTCAATTATAGAAGAGCACCTTAGTTAAACTATGGAGAAAAAGTTTCAGTGAAGAAACAAAAAAAAAACCATTTAATTACTGTATATTTTTCAGGAACCTCATACCACACTGAAAATTTTATGGCAAAACAGAAAATACTAAAACATTTCATAAGCAAAGTAAACAAAATAGTTTTTAAACAAAATAATGAGGAAAATAAATATAGGAAAACTGATATTTCAATGATCTATGGACAATCCTTGAATGTAACTTTGATTCAGTCTTTCAGAATCCAAGTAAGGCAAAGAATGAATAATATACAGTAGTTACAATGTGATTGCATTAGACTGGACAGAAATGTCTGAAACACAGTGTGTAGTCAACTAATTTCAATTTAAGCATATTGCCAAGGAGTTTCTTGGCCAGAGGGTTGAACCCTGTGGTTAATATTCTCTTTTTTGTCATTCTGGAGGGCATCTATCATGCTTTTATTGCAGTGGGCAAAAAAGCTGAGAATTGTAGTACAGTATGTCAACTTCAAACAAAACAGAAAGCAAATTTAATTGGGAAACATATTCTGTATTGGTATTTAATTGAATTCCTAATATTCCTAACATTGTAGATATTGTACTATATTCCTAACTTTCTGATACACATGGCTGTAGTAAATTCTTATTTACAGACATGGGATAAGGAGAGTTAGGGGGCTGAAAAATTACATGAACTTCCCATTTTTATTTTTACTCCTACTGTTTGCAATATGTTCAGAGATGCTGAGGAGGCAATCCTCATCAATCAAGGATCACAAAAGCAGCAGGATAAAATCAAGTAGCCAGTTAGATTTGGCAATGTCTTAAATTAAAGTAAGGATATTAACCAGGCCATAAGCTACTGTAAGTGATGGAGTAATCTGATTTGCTAAGTAAAATAAAGGTATGAATCCAAATACTTCTTGTAGCTAATACTTCTTGTTCTCAATTGGAATAGAGCAGTATTTTCATTCCATTTCCTAGTATTTTTTAAATATTGTCATAAGAAAGGATATTATTTTAGGAATATTTTTCTTATAAGAGTTGTGTCATATTTTTCATCTTAATTCTATTTCATAAATATTCCTGCTTACTGAAATATGCTTTCTTATCTAAGTGCCAGTAATATGGTTTCTGCACACCACTCTGGAAAGCTGCCACCATTATGTACTTCTTGATGTCGTAGCTAAAATACATGGATTCAGCAATTCCCCTCCCTCCCAAAAAGGGTTTTTTTCCCCTCAGAATTACATTCTGATCTGTGTCCCTTTATCAATAAACTAATGATGAGAATGCATGAGGTGGTTCCTAGTCAATTCTCTAATACAGCATGCTGGGTAGATAGATAAAGAAGGTGGGAGTAATCCTTTCTTTTGCTCTCCCAACCTGCTAGCACTGATCATATTATGAGTCATATAAATAAAGCAAAGTTATGTGAGGTCTGATGGGGATAATGGGAAGAAATGTTGGAGATTTCATCTTAGGTTCAGCTCCATTCTAGAGGAAAATTCAGCAGCTTGTAAAGTTTGCTTCTTGGTTCTTGTACAAAAGTAGCCTTCAAGATTTTTCTAGAAGAACTGTGTCAATTGAAGATTACAATTTCCCCTCTGGGGAGCTAGTTAAACCTACATGTGCAAATGACTTCTTTTTTAAATATAATTTTATTGAAAGTTTTAAAAAAAAGTTTTAAATATTAGACAAACTTGTGAAGAGTATGAAGGTGGAAAAGGGAAGAAATAAAAGAGAAAGCTAAAGTGGAGGAGAAGAGAAGAGAAGAGAAGAGAAGAGAAGAGAAGAGAAGAGAAGAGAAGAGAAGAGAAGAGAAGAGAAGAGAAGAGAAGAGAAGAGAAGAGAAGATATTTTAAAAAGTGGCTTCTGTTCTCCTTTGCAGAAATTATAGATACGATTGTAAATTTACCTCTTTCTCTAAAGTAACTCTGTTCTTTCTATAATCTATCTTATCTGCTTTATACAAAAAGTCCTAAGTCAGCAAGAAGTCCTAAGTCCAGTCAGAAATAAATGTAAATTGTTGTTTCTCTAATCAAGTAGGTCACTTTGGACATCTCAGCAAGTTCTATCTTCTTCACCAACCATTCCACCATTGTAGGTATCAAATCTTTCCATCTTCAAGCATAAAGTAGTCTTGCTGTACTAATCATATATGAAAACAATGGCTCTTTTCCAACTGCTTATCCAGTCCCAAGACTTTCCTTGTATTCTGTATTCAAGTGTTGGTTGCAATTGTATAATAATCTTTTAAATCGTCTGAATCAGTGTAGGCATTTGAACCCAAAAACTTCTAGCTTTTTTTATATGTGCACCAAGCATGATAAAATGACCCTTCTTATTGTTCACATTTCCAAGATAATCCTGTACTTCATGTTTAATATCTGAAACCAAAGATCAAAAAATGTTCTGGAATAGGAAGGTTGTAAAGCAGTTGTGTAATTGATGACCAGTGTGGTGGTCATGCTGTAATGAAATAGTTGTAGTAAAGAATTAAAACTGTGCTTATTTTATGCCAAAAGAATAATTAAGTATAATTAGTGCCTTGGCCTCCATGTAGTTGTCTTATTCATGGTAAAGGATTAATTAATGAAATGCATCCATTCCGTTGTTATATTTCTTATGATACCTGGGGAATCATATCTGGGTTTAAATGCTAAAAATGACATTATCCTCACCCACGTGGTGGTGGTGCCTGATGTGCTTGTCTAGATATAATTTTCCTGGTGATGACATTTCCCATTGATGTAAAGTGAGTCTATTCTTTTTTCTTGTCCCACAAATGAGAAGTGGCCATTGCTGGCATGTGAGAATCTTTATTTGCATATAAATAGCACTGCTGTGAGGATTTTACCTCTTCCAGTCTATTGGCCTCTGTGTTGTTCTCCAGTTTTGCTGGCATAGTTTGGTTAGAATCGTCCTCTGTTATTTGCCATATCTCTGAGGATATTCCATCATATCCTCAACCCTTCTGGCTTGGTAACAACAAGAGTGCTGTAATTATATCTTCCAGTGCTAAAGGTTCTTGTAAGTAGGGAATATCTTCTAAGGTGTTTTGGATGTTAAAATCTCCACTGTTCAGTATTACTGTATATTCCTTCCATCTTTGTTTGATTTTCTTTGAATAAGTTATTATCTATCTATTGGCATCCCTTAGCATACCAATTCAAGGTTGAAACCTCCTTCTGAATTCAGAGATATTTTTGGATGACTTTCCTTGATTTTCCATGTCTGTTTTCATTTTCCATGTCTTTACACATGTTGTTGTAATATTGCTTCTTGTCTCTTCTAACAGTTCTCTGAAACATTTCATTAAGTATCTTCGTGAGACTTTTTTTTTTCTTGGCTTTGGCTTTTCTTCTTTGCAGTTTCCATGGTTTGTTCTGACATACAGTTTGCTTTCTTCTTTGTTTTCATTTTTGGCAGTCTCTTTTTACATTCATCCTTAATAACTTCTTTAAATTCATTCTATATTTTTTTCTTATTTTCAACCAATGAGGTTCTGGAATTCAAAATAGTTCCTGGTGTTCTCTTTGAAAATGGTTGGTATATGTGACTTCCAAGGTGATATGGCAAACTGAAGATGGATCTGCGAAAGCAGAACTGATGACTGTGGCAAAACCCAAAGAACTGGTAAGTAGACTGATTCCTTGAAAGGTCTCTGGATAAGGCAGTGTTTCTCAACCTTGGCAACTTTACGATGTGTGGACTTCAACTCCCAAAATTCTCCAGCTAGCAACGCTAGCTGGAGAATTCTGGGAGTTGAAGTCCACACATCGTAAAGTTGCCAAGGTTGAGAAACACTGGCTGATAAGGAGAATACAGCAGACCACCCACATGTGGTCTGGATGGTTGTTGCTTATGAGGAGACCCACAGAATAGTTCTTTTCCACAGGTTTGAACACCGGGAGAGGATGGAATTACCAATCTTGTTCGTATCACAGCAAAAAACATTTGAAGAACACCAAGCTCACAAGGCTCACTTTCTAATTACTTTCAGAGATTACTCACTAACTACTTTTAAGGTACTAGAGACTTTCGGAATGACAAGTTTAAAAACACCAGGTGAATCAGCCTTCAGCTTTAAACATAAGCTAAAGAATTTAGAGAATCTGAAATAAATAACAAAAAGGTAAATAAAAGTTTGATCTTTAAAAGTTGTAAATGACCAGATAAAATTAGAATATTGAAACTTTAACAATAAGACAGGATCTGCATTTATGTAATCTAAAGCAGAGAAGAAAATATGGCTTAGTTGAATGACAGTACTACATTTCCAAGAACTAATCAATATTTCCATTCAGGCATTATGTTATCTACAGCACTTATCACACGACCCTCTTTAGCAGGGATATCTTCAGAACAGAACAGAAGCACTTGTGTTTTCAGTTGCATGCATCTTGGCTTCTCTATGAGCCAGGATTCTGCATTAGCTGAGTTCTGGTTCACGTGGAAGCCAGAAAAATGCTGAGATCATAGGAGACCAATGCTATATGAGCAACATCATTGGGGAAAGTCTTTATTCAGAGTGCTCACAAGATGAAATCTTTAGATAACATAATAGCTAAACAAAGCTGTAAAAGTTAGATATTTAAATCTAGAAAAAAAACTTAGATATGTGGGCTATTTATTCTCTGTTTGTCCATCCAGAAGATGCTATAATCATTCCTGCATGATTTCTGAAGTTTTGCCTTTAAGTGACACATAACTGATAAGATGCACAAAAAAGACATTTGGAAATATCCATGAGATGCCAAGGCAATTAACTATAAATGCCTAACAGAAGTCTTCCAACAACACACGTCACCAACCATTATGCTAAATAGTTGATGTACATTGGATTAGATACTGGCATGTGTTGCGGCTGGATTTTTTTCTGTCTCTGCGGCCAATGAAAAGAGCAATTCAGTCCAAATTGGATTCCTGAAAGCTTCAATATTTTGCCCTTTTTGCTTTTAGCCCAATGATGAATTCATTCAAATCACTGTGATGAACTCAAGAGAAACATTTTGGGGTTTTTTTCCTCAATAGTCTCTGATAGTCAGACAAGATTCCTAAGAAAATTCATTTCACTGTCCATAAAGTTCCCTTCTGATTTACGCAAAATGAATCTGTTTTTGCAGATAAAAATTACGAGAGCTGAAAGAAGGAATCTAGTGAAGATGAAAGTGGATTTGCAGGAGCACAAAGTTCAGACAGGATTGATTTTCAATAATTGAATGTTTTCTTTTGCTTTGGTTGTGTTGTCGCTCAAGTCTGGTAATCTTTAAAGGGGTACGCTGAAGTGTATTTTTGTGAAAGGATGATTTTGTATTATGCCAGAGGTCAAACTAAACATATTTTTAAAAGAAAGGGATTGAATTAAAGTACAAAAAACCTGGATATCAGGAGAAAAAAAACTGAATAGTCTATGAGACTAGCAGGTTTCACTAAATTTGTTTTGCTATCACCCAGTAAAAATTATTTGATCAGTTTTACATCATGTCCTTGCTCGTCACAAGGCAAGAAAACCATAACAATAAAACAAGAGCTGTTTGGGGTCTGATAAAAGTTCATGAGGTTCAACATTCTGCTTCCATTCTACAAAAACTCAGAGCAGGAGATCAATTCAAGAATATTCTGCACCAATTTCACAACAGTTTCTACTGAAAAGTTTACTGTTTCCAGTATTCAAGTGATATCAATCATTCCAGATTTGTTTTTAACTTTCCAGTCTACTTTTTATGTGCTTTAACATTGGTAAAGGTGGCCGTGAGTCAAGCCAAATCCATGATTACAACTTGGGCACAACCATATAGGTTGCTGGCAGGAACTTGGAAGTAACTTGTCATTGCCATCTTCTGGGATTTTTTTAACTTTCCAGTCTAGTCACAGTCCTGGGATTTCTTGCCAGAATCAACCATGTCCAATCTGCTTAGTTTCCAAATTCAAACAGTGGTAACCAGGTGCCATCACTTTTTTATTCCCTGGCAAGCAGGTATAGACTGTATCTGTTTCACTTCTTGTGCCCCCCCCCACCAAAAAAAACCAGCTGTTGATAGATTACTTTTATTAATACTGAAACATAATGAGTTTATTGATACCAATTTCCCCAGGCTAAGTAACACATTGGGTCATTCTTCTTTCCACATACACTGGTACTGTTTTCCCTCCCTTCCCTCATGACTCTCAGGAGACCCCAAGTGAAGCTGATTCCTCCTCCTCCTCCTTGGTTGATCCTCAGACCTGCATGTTGCTTTGCTTGGGAAGGAAGAAAAAGAGAGCCATGAACCATAAGGAAAACTGCATCCTTGTTCCCTGTCCTGGCATGTCCCCAAGGGCTCCCTCACTTTAGGAAAGAAGAACACTCACTCATCAGCTACTGGCACCCTCCATCCAGCCATAACTCACATCAGGTATTCAAATAATTCCCTCATCCTTCTCTTGCTGCCCACTGCCATTCAAAAAGTTCAAATTTTGGCTCAGTTCCAACTCCCATCATCTGCCAGGCTTTGCCACCAGCTAATTGGGTGCAGGAGTGACAAGGAGGTATAAAAGAAGATGGGGCTATGCCCTTTCCATCTTCCTTTGCACCATGTAATCTATGAGTTTTGGAGAAGCGTAGTCAGAAATAACTGAAATTTCACTAAAATGGCCACAACTTTGCCAAATTTCAATCTCATGGGAGACATGGGTCTCCGATGCATTTTGTAAGTTAATCCATTTGAAGTATGTTGATTCAAAAATTGTTGCCTTGTGATGCATTGTTTCACCCAATTTGAAGGTTACAAACAGACATACATATGAGTTTTAATAATATATAGATATGGAAGCCTTTCAAGTAAGAAGAGTATATTCACTGTTATCATTTACTTACAACTGAAATTATTCACTGTTATTCATATTCAACTTTACTCTTCAAGAGTGAGATTGAAAGTCAATTCTACCTAATTAAGAAGTATCTTAGATTACTCAGAATGCAGTATCACATTCAAACATAGCTCCTCTTCAGGAGCTATTCCCTCATTTATAATATTGCCTTATCATTATGATTCATCCCAATTATCTTACTCCTACCATCAAAATTCTATGGGCCCCGCACCTGCTTTGCCTTTATTGATCTGTTGTTATTATTAGGAGGGGTTGTTTGCATAGAGGCCTTTTCTTAAGCATTTTTCTCTCCTAAAGATTTAGAATTTTGTACTTTGCAAACCTTAGAACTTCAAGAGTCTGTTTGTACTTTCTTCTTGTGTTTTGCATACAGATAGTGTTATTTACTATGCACTTACAGGATTGCCACAATAATTCTGAATGCCTTACATGAAGATTGTATTATAGATATATTTAAGTATTCACACTGAAAAATGTGTCAGTTATCATTTTATATGAAAAAGGTTCACCTGGAAGCTCTGAAGCGAAACTATATTTGAGTGGCTTAAATGTAACTATGGCATTCCTATTTAGCCAACCCCTTGAAAAACTCTCCCCCCCCCCCTTCAAATTTATGCTTAGCCAATACTGTGACACTTTGTCAGTATGCTTTGTTTATCTCCTTATCAAGGAGCAGTCAATCAATAAATCAATAAAATAATATTTGTAGCTCAGGGTTGAAAGAGGGGTCCTTGGTGCTTTGTGAACTTTCTTGTTTTCTTGCAGATGCTTCATTACCCAAACTAGGTAACATTATCAGTGCTAGTGATGCTGTTACCTAGTTGGGTCTGCAAGAAAACAAGAAAGTTCAGAGAGCAGCAAGGGACTCCTCAATCAATAAATCTCATGGCTGACTCAGAAACAGGACAGCTAACTCCATTTATATTTTAACCTTCTTGGAAAGACTTCTAAAGGCATGATCAGACATTACTTTCCTTCAAATTAGCTTCATCCAAATTACATTGATTTTTCTTATTAGACCCCGTCACTTGTTTACCATGAGTAAAACCCATATATAGATAAGTGGCAGATTATGTTGATGCTTACTTCACTGCAAAAACATGAATGGCATCAGTCATTTGTTTGGCCAGCAGATTGGACACAACTATGTAAGAGAATTCTCAGTCATTGATTTCTATATATTCAGAATCCCGAGTTGTGAAAGCTTGGCTCACACAGAATGGTTGATATATGATTCATGCCTCTCTATCAAGGGTTTACTCAAGGAAAATAACAAGCTATAGTTGATGTATTATCAACATACATTAAGTCCAGTGGGTTTATGATCATATTACACAAATAACATCTAAATAAAAAGGAGAGAAATGCAGAAGTCAGAAAGAGCGGTAAAGTGGCAGCTACTGAAACTGAATACAGCTCAATACATTTGGGAACACTGAGTTTCTTGTGTAGGAGCAATATTGAACTTTCAAATTCTGTGAAATGACTGAATCTAGTTTCATGTGGCAGGGCAACAGCTAGTTCTGTAGCAACAGTTTCAGCTATTTTTCAGAACTTGGAAATTTAAATTCTCTTATGAAGAAAGAACTCAGTGTTCCAAATTAGTTATAACAAATCCTAATAGCTAGCACTTTTGTAAAAGAGTTTTTGTTTTCTTTTTAATTTTTTGCAGTCATCTTCCAATCTACATTTAAAAGTTACAATGTTTCCACCCTAAATCTTACTGGATATTTCTTCATCATATACTTGCCATAGGGTAAGATTTTCTAGAAAAGCACAAGTTGTGAATATTCCCTTTAAAAGGAACTACTACAATGAAGTCTGCAAGGCAAGAAATGTTTTCTGGTGGCCAAGAAATAAGCAGTGGTTCCAGCACTATGGATAAGAAGTAGGAACTGGCTTTTATGATTCTGTTTTTACAACCAGCAGCATAAAAGCCAGAGATGTGTGGTAAGCTAATTCTGATTGAGGTGGGTGATTACCAGAACTCTCTAGTGTCTGCTAATCAGGTGACCTCCAGAAATATTGCACCACAATTTCTAGAATTCCCAACTATGCAGCCATATCAACATGACTTTGCCATCAAAATAATAAAAGAGGTGTCAAGCTTCACCATTTTGGAAAATGCAAGTGACATCATAATATTGCTTTTCTCAATCTCTGCAGATGCTGATCATCCTGCAGATGCAGTTGCAGGTATGGGGTGGGGTTGCAATCAAAAAATACAATGACCCAACTTTGTTAAAGACAGAACTAGGCTGTAGAAACTCTTAGAATGGAGTTGTTATTCAGGTGACAGAAGTAGAATAGCTTTACTACTACTTTACAACTTCATAGTGAAGTTAACCTTACAATATACCAGGTATAGCTCAGAATAGACCTTAGATAGCGCTGCAGGATACTGTCTCATTTGACACTTGTCTAATTTAATAGTGGACTATCATACACCTTGCAGAAAGCTATAATAGAGTGGAAAAAAAGAAGACCCTGCAGATTTTACTCCGCTAGTCATTACCAACTATAGGGGATGGTGCTCATCTCCATTTCAAGGACATTGAGCCAGCACTGTCCGAAGACATTTCTGCAGTCATGTGGCCAGCATGATATCACAGAATATTGTTACCTTCCCACCTAAATGGTACCTATTTATCTACTTACATTTGTATGCTTTCAAACTCCTAGGTTGGCAGAACTGGGGCAAGGACAGGAGCTTACCCTGTTATGTGGAGCTCAGGTCTCTAACCTGGGCTGCCAGCTTTCCAGCCGACAAGTCCAGCTTCTTAAAGACTGAGCCATAACAGAGTGAATCCTATGTAAATTGATCTCTGCCTTTTTCTATAATAATGTAACATCACTATTGTAACAGCAAAATCAAAGGCTCTCTTAGAGAACATAGATATGCCATGTATGTTGAACAGCAAGCAAAACATCAATTTCTGGCTAACATCACAAAATAAGTCCTGTATTTTTGGCAGTTCCATTTACTAAAATGTACCCTGAGGCCTTTAGTTGCTATGCATTTATAATGTAATGAAGTGGAAGAGTTACAAAACTATAACATACATTGCTTTTATTAATTAAGTGTCAAAGTCCCTCATTTTTCTAAAAAACAAAAAAGCTTCTAAGCTTTTATTATTTTCATCCAGCAAAGATATGAAGACAGTCTGAAATTTCAGAGCATCAGTACAGTAAGAGGCAAACACCCAGGTTTGCATCTTCCAGTAGTGTCATTGATATCATATTTTTTTTATCCGCACCATCTGCCTTGTCCATTGATGTTTTTCTTTATAGGCTAAGCCTTCTAGGCTGGCATTCTATGAATGGTGATGGGAAGCAGGGGGATAATTTGAAGCTTCTCTAAAAATGCCATCTAGTGGTCTGCCATCTGCAATGCAGCTTTTTTCATTCGGGAGGGCTGCAGTTTCCCCTTGCTATCAGCAGCAGCTGTATATATTCCATTCAGAAATATATATGGTTGTTTGCCATTAGCTAGCTTCCATCTACTGCTGTGAAGCAGATAGTGTGGCAGATTTATTCAACCTTATGGTGCTAGAGTTGCACAAAACATTAATAAAAAAGAAAAAAAAGATGGCAAAAGTCTTGTCATTTAAATGCTGGTCTAAGCATAAAAAAAAACACAGATCCAAAATTCTAATGCAAATAATGGCATTTGATAGCTACACCATAGCAGGGACCTTTTATTTAACCAGGGCACTGTCTTAAATAGGCTTGTGAGTTTATTTGGTTCACAGAGATATTTATACTGTATTCTCAGTACCTCACAGTACATATTCATGGATGCTCGATAGCTATACTTACGAAGTATTTTTCTGATTGCTTACTTACCACTAATTAAACAAGTAGGATGGATTAACAATAGATAGTGTATTAGAAATACTGTTGAAATATAGCTATTGAATATTTCTGTAGTTACTCTGAGAGGACAACTCTGTATCTCATTTTAATTGCTATCCAAGGTGTGAAGAATAAGCTGGATGGAGGAGAAATAGCCACGCATTTCATAGTTTGAAGTCCCGAGAATAAGCAGCCTGAAATGAGAGACTGATAGGAATCACGGTCTCTACATTTACAGAAATGTAAAAACTATAAGCAGGCACAAGAATTGTTTCTAGACTCATGTTTTCCTTTAATATGGGTGTCCAGGTAGGCAGGGTTCAAATAACTTTAATAGAAAGAAGGAATGCCCACAGAGTATGATCAAGAAAGTTTAAATGGTGGCCACAATGGTGCAATCGAAGCTTGGCTGGAGGCAGTCAATGACAAGAAAGAAAATTGATTAGATGAATGGATAAAGTCAAGGAAACTGAACAATAGTTCTTAGGTTACTGCTGGAGAAAAATCAAGAAAGTAACCATTTATTTATAGTCACTAGCATCTAATTAATGAAATTAACTTATGAAACTATATCTGGTTAGGAAACCAGGTTTAAAAAATAAGATATATGCAAAATTAGGAACATCTTTCTTGCAGCAAGGGCTACACTTTTTATGTGACTTCCAAGGTCACAGAGGATATTGTTATTGATGTCATATCAGGAAAGAAATGGAGATGGTCAGGTTTGGGAGGTTCTTTCAAAGGTTTAGAGTTCAATAGTGATTGTTTAATTATAGATTGTTTAGTAGCTAATAAATCACAACAAAAGGATGCATCCATTCATACAAAATGCAGCTTGGCTTAGCAATCAGCAGACCAACATATTTGTACACATAGTTTGAGCATTACTGTCCTAAAAAAAAGGTGGGGACATTTAATTACCTATTTTCACATTACACTAACCACCAAACATTTTTATCCATCAAATTAATATGGATGCCTATTGCATACTGATTAAGCCAATGATTTGACTACTATTGAACTGAAGCTAGGAACACTAAGCTTCCCATGCTGATGCAATTAAAGACTGATGGATTATCATCCTGAATTGAATTGCTGAGCATGCTGAGAGTATGAACAGGCACTGCGAAATTTTATATTCCTAGACCGTGGAATTTGTCAACTTATGAAAAGCTTTGGCTCTATCCAACTGGGTACAGCAAAGATAATTTATATAAAGAAAAAGAAATTTATCCTCCTGAATCTAAAGTATGAATTTAAAATCAGAATGTATTTAATTTTTGAAAAAAAAACTTTGTATTTTAAAAAATGAATATAAATAATTATATATGATCTAAATTTAATGTTACACTTAAGACACAAATTAATTTTATATTGATATTATATTGTTCTTTTTTCTCTTTTTAATTACTTTTTAATTTTTGGTTATATTTAGCTTATTTATTCACTGAAGTATATCTGAGGGGTTTTTTTCCACACTAACTACCATTTATCATTTCTACTACAGTGCTATAAAAACAAGCATTGAAATCAAAAGCATAGTGTACTCCATATCAAACCTGGAGTGTTCATCTGTTATTTATAAAGTAATCAGCCACCTGAACATTTAAATAAACTACATAAGGTAATCTATTTGTCTCGATTTTCCGCAAGAAACTTTTGACCTAAGGTAACATTGCTCTTTTCAAAGGTATCCACTTGATAAAGGGATTGGAAAATGGTGTATTGATGGTCCCAGAAATCTATTTTACAGCTGAAACAAAAGTACATTATGCTTCTCTTGAATTCTAGTTTATTCATACAATCAGCCTTTCAATCAAATCAAGAAAGATCCCTGCAGGGCATTTTTCTCCTCTTGTTCTGTTTTTTCTTCAGGCACGCATAATAACATGTTCTATTTCTGTGCCTTTTGAAAAAAAAAACTATAAATTTACCATAGCTGAAAAGATATTTGCCATCAGCTGGTGGATGTTTGAGACAAAATGAATGCATAAATTGATAAATAAATAACCAAGAGAAAATTAAACACCTACATGAGACACACCCAACTGGGAAAAGATTAATCAACACAAATGATATTGGATGGTTTCCTGTAAGAAGCATGCTTAACACAGTCACCTATAACATTATTCATGCCATGCTTTCAATAGAATTAAAAGAAAATCCTGGAAAGTGAATTTTGTACTCCTCCTACAATCCTTCATATTAGATAAGCTGGAGAAGATTTCCATTTCTAAAGTCTATTTCATTTGTAAAGTATCTTAAGTTGACCTAGTATCACAGCTATTATGGCCTAGATTATCTGGACCAATCTCCCTCCTTTTTTTTTAACCTAGGAATGGATAGACAAAACTGATAAGCACTGCTGCACATGCCTGACATTTTATAGGTAGTCCTCAACTTATGACCACAATTGAGCCCAAAATTTATGTTGTTAAGTGAGAAATCTGTTAAGTGAGTTTTGCCCCATTTTACGACTTTTCTCACCACATTTGTTAAGTGAATCACTGCAGTTCTTAAATTAGTAACACGGTTGTTAAGTGAATCTGTTTTCCCCATTGACTTTGCTTGTCAGAAGGTTACAAAAGGGGATCACATAACTCCAGGACACTGCAACCATCATAAATGTGAGTCAGTTGTCAAATATTCGAATATAAATCATATGACCATGAGAATGCTGCAACAATCATAAGTATGAAAAATGGTCATAAGTCACTTTTTTCAGTGCCGTTGTCACTTTGAAAGGTCATTAAGTGAACAGTTGTAAGTCAAGGACTAGCTATATACATCTTAGCCATGTCGCCCTTCCACCATCTTTTTTTCATAGCAAAAGCTGTTAATGTTTTAATTTTTTCTTGCATAAATTACCTTTCCTAAATTTTCACAAGTCTCAGAGTAGACCCACTGGCTGAGAGAATCTGGGAATTAAAGTTCTCACATCTGGAGAGCATCTGGTTGTGGAATCAAGTTACTGGTTCTAGCCCGCAATCCCCCCCAAAACCCCATTTTCCACAATGATAACCTTTCAAGGATCCAGATCCATTATGGGAAGATGAAAAGGGTAAACTCTAGATGGACATTTAGCTCGTGGTGTCCACTTGCCTCAACATAAAGAGGTGGAATTGAATGGAACTACATGGATTATAGCAGTTTCTACCACTGCTCTGAAGACTGAAGCTGGCTTCTCCTCCTTCATAGATTAATAAAGCACAGGTTCATGGAGTCTCTCCCTTATGGCATATTAGAACTTCTTCCACAGTTTAAAAGGCAGGGATTCACCAGCATCACCAAGAGGGGAATGTAAACTGTTGATGGTCTTCTAAACTTGACACAAACTTATTTTAAAGTTTTAGTTTGGATCAATATAGCAATTACAGTACAGCTAGCAATTCACAGTTTTACAGTGGTCTATCTAGCATCAGGTTTGCTGTGTTTTATCATGACCCCTTTGAGGTTTAAAAAAAAAGGCCACAGAGGAACCAGAAAATCATGATGATCTTGCTCAGTTGCTGGACACAGCAATCACACAAAAACCTATAATTGGTTCCAAATTTTAAATCAGTATTACTAAGGTTTTAATGATATATCCTTGCTCATAATTTTGGTTTTTTTTAAAATTTAAGAATATTTTAAATTATTGTATGCAAAATTGAACGGAACAAGTTTCAGAATTGTTTTGCTAGTTAATTTTATGATTTATTTCAATAAATGAAAAATAAATCTCTGCTTTAAACTGTACTTGGATGATAAACCACCCAGCCACTCATCTAGCTCCATAATTATTACTTAGTATTTGATGAGAAAAATTCAAAGCATTTTGAGTTTTTTATGTGTTGTTCTGTCTTTTAAAAAATCATGAATAGCCTTTGCAAATGTTTCTGATATTTTTGCCTGGGAGATCTCTAAAAAGTCTATATGATATTTGTGTTTGCCTGTGAATGTAATTTTAGATAGCCCTATATATTGATAGAAGCACTTAAAAGCAATGGGCATAAAAAGAGCAAGCAAAGGTACAGGCTTTGTTCACCAGAACAACACATCCTCAGTTAAACTTTCAGTGAACCATCCA
>NW_015386796.1:217538-278909 GCF_001527695.2 Protobothrops mucrosquamatus
AAATGTTTCTGATATTTTTGCCTGGGAGATCTCTAAAAAGTCTATATGATATTTGTGTTTGCCTGTGAATGTAATTTTAGATAGCCCTATATATTGATAGAAGCACTTAAAAGCAATGGGCATAAAAAGAGCAAGCAAAGGTACAGGCTTTGTTCACCAGAACAACACATCCTCAGTTAAACTTTCAGTGAACCATCCACAGTTCTGCAAAGCTTCATCATTACAAATAGAAAATAACTTTGTTTCTGGTTTTGATAATAACCCATCTGGGCTAGAATTCATTCAATCAATCAGAATAGAGCTGGAAGGGACCTTGGAAGTCTTCTAGTCCAACCCTCTGCTCAAACAGGAGACCCTATGCCATTTCAGACAAGTGGCTGTCCAGTCTCTTCTTAAAAACCTCCAGTGATGGAGCAACCACAACTTCTGAAGCAAGCCGTTCCACTGGTTAATTGTTGTCATGGTTAGGAAGTTTCTCTTTAATTCCAGGTTGCCTCTCTCTTTGATTATTTTCCATCATTGTTTCAAGTTCAAGTTCCATGCAAAGAACTTGTATGGAAGTATCATGAGTTTCATTTTATCTTAACTTGCCCTCAAGTGCCTGAGAATAAAAATGATGAACACAGTATGCATTCATACAATGTATTTCAGATTCCACAATGGCATAAAAATTAGGAATCAGAGGAATAATTATGGATAACTCACCTAACCACTTTGGAATTCCAACTCCCTGCTCTTTCTGGATCACATTTGTAGGCATCTGATAGAAGCCACAATGGAATCACAGAAATCATAATTTTATTGATATGTTAAGCTGCACTTTTTTATTTATATTATGGTAACCAATTCTAACTTGCTTATATATACACATACACAGATTATATCTATCTGTCTGTCTGTCTGTCTGTCTGTCTATCTATCTATCTATCTATCGGTCATCTATCGTCTATTCACTCACATATCCACGTAATATGTTACATAAATATGTAATCACTGAGTGGTGCACTGCTTTTCATCTTCTTTAGCAATGATTATCCTGTCCACATTATCTGTTTGAAAATTCAGGAAGAGATCCATTTTTCTTAGGAGTTAAAAAAGAGAGAGAAATGTGGAGGTGATTTCCAAGCTAAAGCTATTAAAAATAGCTTTAAAGGCTGTGTTAACATGCAATGATTATAGTCATTGGCTATGTAATATTCTCAGCAAGGCATAGCTTTTTGTGTTGAATTGTGTTTTATATAGAATGTAGAAGTTGTATTTCTTTCATTCATTTACATTTATAAGGGATATGGCATTATTGCTAAGGTATCAGGCCAACTTTTAATGTACCCAATCACCTATATTAAACAACGTAAAATATGATTGATAATAATAAATAATAAATAGATTTTTGTGATATAGTACTCTATTATCCTACATAGCAATTTTACAGATTACCATAGATTGCAGTGATGCTTGAAGTTCTGACCCATCTAGTCCTATTTGAGGCAAATTATTCACTTTGGGGATGCACTGTTTGACTCAGTCTGATTGACACATCTTAATGAAAACCATCAGTAATTTTATCTTCAGTGATCGTGTATATTCTCCCTTTGTATCCATCTAGATTGACGGCTAGCACTATATTTTATAGTAATAAATTTCCTACTTCATTTATCCACAGCGCAAAGAAGCATGCCTTCAGTCTTTCATAAATTTCTCACTATTCAGCTGCTCTAGAATTTATGGAAGGCAGAATTCTGAAAATACTGAACAATCTGCACATCCAAAAGGAAACAAAAACAGAGAATAATCCTAGATATAAAATGTTGCTGGACTTCACAATCTCACTATATTTTCATTATTGTTGCCAAGACATATTTTTCTTTGCAGACATAAAACTCTGCTGGCACTTAAAGAACATCTTGATCTTAGTGCATAGCTATTATGTCCTCTTTCATTTCCAGAATTAATTGTTCCCATTCTATGTTAATGACAGAAAAAAGAAAAAAGAAGAAAACACCCTCTGGTCAAATCTGGACTCCAGAAAGGACAAACTAGATCCTTGCATGCCTTGTGCAGACACCAATGGGAGGATGTCCTGGCTAAGGTCAGACTGAGGGTGAAAAGGAGGAGAAGGGGAAGGAGGAGATGACTTAACTTTCTGAAGTCTACAGCTTATTTGGGTACTTATTCGGGCATTAGTACATAAAAATGATCTAATGATGATCAATTAATTCAAATGTCTTCAGCCTGAGGCTCTAGGACAACATGTAGCTTTCTGGACACTTAAATTAATCTCTCATAGCCCTCCAAAACCTATTGCAAGATTGGAGTCTCAGCTGAACTTTGATCAACACAATCCTGGGCAATCTCTTTAACTTTGAAAACCACTGACTTATTGATACAATCCTCAGTGTTGATTTCACAGGAGAATTATATATTTTGACCCTATCAACGCTAGCTATAATAAAGAATGTATAGTGTGAAGCCCCTGAAGCTTTAAGGTTGTAATATGCAATAGTTCTATGCAATATTTTTCTGCAATTTTCTTATCTAAGGACTCGCTTTAGATTTAAAAAAATGCAGGCATTTTATTTTATTTATTTTATTTCACTATATTTATATAGCCACCTATCTCACATATGTGATTCTGGACTGCACACTTAATTCAAGCAAAAAGAATTTAAGCAAAATGATTAAAATAATAAATATAATCAAAAATAGGGGAGAATGTATTCAAAATCTTATTTTGAATACATTGACTGCAAGGATCTAGCCCATAAATAATATGTTAGGAGCCCTGCCTGTGCAACTTTTCTTCAATAACTATCTAGTCACAGATAACATTTAAGTGATGATTGGTAACAGGCAAAGTAGTATATGCTTAACTGCCAAATAACGATCTGCAGGTAATGGAGGTAGAGACCTTACAAGATTGCAGATATATAATCTTAATTTTGCAAATTATGATCACTCTAATAAATAATGACTGCAAGGTAAAGGAAGTACCAGGAACTATTGAAATAGCATGCCTTTAGTTTAAAGAAATTAAAGAAAACACAAATTGAATATTGCTCATGTTAGATGAATTAACATTTAAATGAACAAGTAAAAATTATTAAACTGCCTTACTTGAATGCATTAAATATACATGTACTTTACAAAATATTTAGATTAATCTGTATTGCTTCTGATTCTGACTAATTCATCTTTTAGACTTTTGGTAAAATCATGTAATGCTCTTTCACTGGGAAGCCATTATTGACACATACTTTTTCTCTTTTCTTAAGCAACACTTACTACATCCTGCAATTACTCTGAACTGCCATAGGTAATTCTTCAAAGACATTTAATATTAATGGAAATGAAGGCCAACTAGGTGTGAGGGACCATCTTGTTTTATATAGAATCAATTTGAAATGTAATTTATCAAAGTCTTGCTTTGGACATCCTAAGATATAGTTATGAAAAAAGATTTATCAATGCAGATTTGGTATGCAATGCAATTCTTATAAAGGGTAAGAAATTCAGTCAAAATAAAAGAGTATCCTGAAAATATAGTTGGACCTGAGAGGTGAGTAAGAATCACTGCAGGTTTTGTTTGATGGTGGGGATGTGTGGGTACATGCCTTTGAGTCAGTTTTGACTTCTGATGACTGCCTTGACTAGTTCCTGTTATTTTCTTGGCAACGTTTTCAGAAATGTTTTGCCATTGCCTTCTTCCTAGGACTGAGAGAGTGACTGGCACAAGGTCATCCAGTTGCCTTTGTGACAAAAATGGGACTAGAACTCAGACTCTCCCAGTTTCTAGTCTGGTGCTTTAACCATTTAGAACAGGGGTGTCAAACTCGCAATGTCATGTGACGTGTCATGACGTATCGTGATTTTTTTCCATTGCGGGCAATGGGGTCGGCACAGTTTCGCCATGATGACACCCCTGATTTAGAACTTATTTAATATTATTCTTTTTGGCTGTCCCATTTGAAATTGGGATTCACATTCTGTATTAACTGACACTTCAAATGTGTCTCCATAGAAAGCACATTATAGTTGTCCAAACAAAATGATCAAAACATATATCACTAGGGGCAAACACCTATGCAACAATTGTTTGCTGATGTGCCCACAAGGATTCCAAAATCATTATTGAGATTTGGTAGTTATAATACTAATAACTTTCTCCCTGCAGTAATTATATTATCTAGAATCAAGGTGCTAAATCTTTTCTATTTAGTGCACAACTTTGAGTCCATAAAAATATAATGGTTTTAGAAACAATCCAATAAAAATGAATAAGAACTATG
Source organism: Protobothrops mucrosquamatus (assembly GCF_001527695.2). Classification (NCBI taxonomy): domain Eukaryota; kingdom Metazoa; phylum Chordata; class Lepidosauria; order Squamata; family Viperidae; genus Protobothrops; species Protobothrops mucrosquamatus. The sequence goes on from NW_015386796.1 coordinate 221,825, forward strand.
CTTCCTGTTTCTCATTTTGTACTAAATGTACTTTTTCACCTGGAACTCCCTGTGCTTTGTTTAGGACAACGTGATAATTTTTTGAATTTTTTGTAAGTAATAAACCAAGAAAGTGTTTATGATTTCCAAATACCAAAGACTAAAGCGGGATCCAAAGATTTTAGATCCATTTTGATCTAAAATACAAATGAAATAAGTAATAACAACCTTAATATTAAATTTGGACAGAATGCAGTGAGAGGCTTTTGCCAAAATGTGTTGTATATCTTGACCATTCTGTTTGCCTTCTTCCTTTAAAACAATCTGCCTTATCATTATTCCTAGCAAATGTCACCAAGGAGTAGGATTATTTATTTATAGACAATTTAGTTATATTTTCTCCTTCAAAGTATAAGTATATAAACTCATTCTTTGTCTAAGAGTTTTACAATTGCAGATTTCCTTCTCTGCCCTGCACTATCTGCTCTAATAAACATTCTGTGCAAAGGTGACTCTAGAGGTAGAGGCAATCTGAAAAATAAGGTGCTCATGTCCTTGATAGCCCCCAAATCAGCTCTGAATTATTGGAATCAGGGTTGTCTGCTGAATATGGTCATAAATGCAAGATGACAGCCATGAAGGCATGATTGAAGCTCTGCTTGCTAGATGTGACACCCATAGGTGGTGTTTTGATTGCACCATTATGGCTGCCATTTTGATTGCTTTGACCACCCCCTGTGGACACCCCTGAGTCGAACAAAGTAGCTTTGGGGAACAAAGATCCTCATTGTACATTCCACTCCGTGACCTATTACAAGCTAGATCATATATAACTTTCTGCTTTATTGGTTTGTTGTGAGCTGTTTAATGCCAGCAGTGCCTTGGAGTACATTCTTATGAAAGGCTAACAGCATATTGTGCCAATGGTATTCAAAGGTGAATACTCACACTTGACTGCATTAAAAACACACTTCTTCCAGATGTAAGGAAGATGAGGGTAATTCTTCGCAACTCCAGAAAAAGCTGCTAATTTACAGGACCGTAAATTAAGATTTCTTTAAAAAATTAGCTAAATGTGTGGTTTTATTTAGCTTGATATACATGAGAAAAGTATGACTTTCCATTTGTCATTATCTTTCAAAGAATACATTTAATTGACAAAGAAGGGGGTGGCCTTCCCAAATTATGCTACTTCATCTCTAAGACCTCCAGCACCTTTTGGTTTCCTTAATAACTCTGTTGCTATGCTTCTTCACGAAGTCACTTCTATCCTTGTAATGAAGCCACTTGATAAGAAATGGGAACAGCAAAGAGAGTCATTCAATTGAACTAGAGAATGAATAGAATAGAATAGAATAGAATAGAATAGAATAGAATAGAATAGAATAGAATATTACTATCATTATTTTAATATCTGTGATTAATATGAAGTCCAAGAGTAGGGGAAATCTTCAAAACCTCAGTTAAGCAGATGGCTGCTTTAGGGTATTACAAACAGGTCCTTTTTTAATCCTGCATACTCTGAAGCATCTTTAGAGATAAAAACAAGTAATGCTTTTCATAGCCCTGCTGAACAAGTACTTTGAAAACAAGACCTCTTTAGGCATTCCATCTTTATTATAATTTCCATTTTCATCTGCATGATTTTTTTTCCTGTACTCGTAATGGTGGGAATTAGAAATGGAAGGAACAATTTCTAAACAGCTGGGAGGACTAGAAAATGGTCCCCAGAATGACTGAAATATCCCAGGTTGGGCATAAGAAAGTAAATCAGTTTAATGGAAGCAGGAAAGTCTAAATCAACCTTTTTGTGTAATGATGGACTTACGTATGCACCCTTGAGTTTGATATTCTTTAATAACGTATTGCAAAAATCCAGAATATTTGGTGCTGCCAATAAATAACCATCAACTTTCCTCTAGCAGAACAGACATTAGAGAGATAGACAATGTATAGATGCTTTAAGATTAAAGCAAACTAATTTGATATAATATCTGCTACAGGAATTTTTATATGATATTGTTTTATTGTAAATCAGTCCATGCTATAAATTTGTGGGCTACAATATTGTATAGTTTGCTATGTTTTAAAAATATTTATTTTGAAAAATATGGATTCAGAATGTTATAGTGCATTAGTTGTTTCCCTTTTACTGAATATAGATTTAATAATGTCTGCTTTGCTTTCTATGTATTGCAAATTGAATAAATTAGATCAAGTTTGTACTATTTAGATTTTTAGATTTAGATTTAGATTTTATTAAATTTATACCCCGCCCTTCTCCCGGAGGACTCAGGGCGGCTTACAGCCAGTTTAAAACAGTAATACAATACAAAATTTAAAAAGATTAAAAATAAATATTTAAATTTGGCCGCTTCTACTAAAAATTTAATTTAATTTAATTTAATTTAAAACCCCTTGATTACCATCTTGATGCAATCCTCCGAAAGTCACCTGGTCAAGAAATTTGACTTTGTTGTCATTGCTTTTTTTCAGTTCTTGGATTTGCAGAGAGACATCTGGAGAAGTAAAAAGATGGTGAGGATTCTGAGTGAGCTTTATGTCATATCATGCTTTCCAAGTACTCCCTGTATTCTGATGCTCCCAATTTTCCCAAATTGGTGCTTTTTAGAATCCACCCATGACTATAATTCCCTGATGGAGGATGTTCTTTTGTTCTAATAAGGCTCAACTGCTCTCTGGTCAGCTTCTGTATGTTAAAGGCATAAAATACTTTAGGTGAGCCTGATTTGGACCTTTTAGCAGATCCTGAATTCTACTGTGCAATAATCTATTCTTTTAGAACAACAACTTACCCATTCATTTATTAGAAAATAATGTTATTACAACATTCTCTATAAAAATAATTACTAACTGCATGTTCTGGACACTTTTGATCAAGAGATATGGGTGGAAATGGTATGACAGATCAGAGTAAATACCAGAATTACCATCTTTAAATTTAAAAAGTGAGAATAAAAATGTTCAAGAAAAAACTTGCATCTTTTTAACAATGTATTATTGTCCCATCTGACAGTAGATAGAACTAATGCTAGTTATAGAATTTACAGAAGTTGAAGTCCCACTTTGGGTACAAGGTTGGAAAAACCTGATTACTATTTTATACTATTTTTGCAAAGTATGTCTCATTTTACTTTTGCTAGAAGTCCTCAGAATTGTAGGTATTTAAAGTATGAATATATTGGATTTGTAGAAGTGTTGCTATTGATCTAAATACTGGGGGAGAGCATTTTGCTCATCCCTATAATAGAAGTTAAATATTTATATTTTGGACAGTAATACACGGTCCTACTTTCTCAGAGTCTGGCTTTGTATCTTTTAGCTTTGATTCTCTAGACAACATTTCTGCTTGCTTGTCTAATCAAATTCTCAAATAAGTGGAAGCTCTCCAGTAGGAAACCAGCTCAAAGAGAAACAGAAGTTCAGTGAGAACTTCCATACAGCCAACTCCCAGATCTGACCTGTATCTTCTGCTTCTTAATTTTCTTCTGCAACACGACAAAACTAAGAGGTTAGAGAAGGAGCTCAAGAGAAAACAAAATCTCTTCTCATTCATAATCCAGCAAAGCTGGAGTTCTTAGAAAGGATAATTATAGAAGCATTCTGCACCAGTGCCTTAAAGCTCACAGTAGGACTGATGTTATCCTAATGGGATAACAGAGATTTCTGTTGACAAAGACCCCGATGAGATAACAAACAAACCAGTCCCATATAATTACCAGGCTTGCTTGAATCAAAAATTGCCCCAGACAATTCAATTACCACTCTATATGTTTATGGTTGGAAATGTTTGAAACAAACTGGTATTACAGTACTGTTCCAGGTGCCAGATTTCAATTTCTTTGGGTCAAAGCCATTCCAGTATAGGCACAGCCAAGACTGCAGGGAGGTGTTAATTAGAAGCAGGAGCTATCTGCTCCCAGGAAACTGTTCCTTGTGTGTATAATCAAACACCCCACCCACCCCAATTGCTAGAAACATTGTTCTTATTACATATTTGAAATAAAATGAACATTCTGGTATACCCAAATAATTGCTCAGCGAAGTTCTTTTTTCTCACTGGGCACCTATAGTTGTGTAATTTTCTGGGCTGGATAGAACTTTGGTAATTTTCACATTCAGCTGAAGGGTGGTTTGAAAAAATGTGATGTTACTTACTGCAAAAATCCAGCATGTTTTGAATTGTAAGCAACTCAGAGTCATTTTTATTAGTCATTGACTGAGGTGGATGGACATAGAAATTGAAAAAAACAAATAAAATAAATAAATAAAATGTTTCACCTTGCTTGAGGAAACCACAAAGGAAGAAAAGTGTGTAAGTACAATCAGTGAATAAAAGATTCTAATTGGTAAGATATATAATAAATATAGTATTTTATATTCTGTTTTTCACTGAATTTTGGCAAAAGTAAGATGGCAAATCTATTTACAACCAAGGGTAGACATACAGATATGTGCACAAAATGAGTATTTTGTTCCTTGAGTGGAACAAATGTTTTGAGGCTCAAAAGTACGACAATATGCTACAAGAAGCTAAAGAAAATGGAGGATTTGGACTACCAGATTGGGTTCTATGCTACCAAGCATCCGCTCTAACATGATTAAAAGAATGGATAACTGTCAGAAACAAAAGGTTGTTATATTTAGAAGGACATGACTTACAACTTGGTTGGCATACGTTTTTATGGTATGAAAAGAATAAAATTCATAGATACTTTCAAAATCACTATATAAGAAATGCATTATTATTAGTATGGGAAAAGATAAAACCAAAAATCTATACAAAAATCCCAGGAGGGCTATCAACGATGGAAGCATTTGTTCATCCAAACTTAGATAAATTTGAGAAAATTCTAACATATAAGGATATTCTGAATACAGATGGGAAATTAAAATCTAAACAAGAGTTAGAAGATCAGGGTATTGACTTATCATGGTGGCCTCAACTGCAAATGCAATTGAAGTATGACAAAGATGTTAAAATATAGGGTTTTTATAAAGACCAGATAATGTTTGATCAGGTGTTGACTTCTGATGAAAAACTGATTAAAAAATTGTATAATTGAAAGAAACAATGATAATATGGGCAAAAATTTTTGGATATAATATAGAATTAGAGAAATGGCAAAATCTTTGGGAAAGAAACTATAAATTGACAATGGCAACTTTGTATAAAGAAAACATATAAAATGTACTATAGATGGCATCTTCCACCTGTTAGATTAGCAAAAATGTTTTAAAATATGCCTAGTAAATGCTGGAAATGTAACCAAAATCCTGGTACATATTATCACCTGTGGTAGACATGTGTTAAAGCAAAAAAATTTTGGACAAAAATACATACTTGGTTAGAAAAGATGCTAGGAAAACATGTAGATTTTAAACCTGAAATATATTTTATTAGGTATAATTCCAGAAAAATTTGATAAACAAAATGTATATTTAACATTATATGTATTAACAGCAGTGAGAATTGTATTTGCTCAGCACTGGAAAAATAAGATAACACTATTGGCTAAAGCGATAATCAAGAAAATACTGGACTGTGCTGAAATGGATAGACTTACATTGAGAATCAAAGAAAAAGAAGACACAGAATACTTTCAAACATGGAACTAATTTTATCAATGGCTGGAAAAATTAGAGTAAGAACTTAACTTTTATTACCAAGCAAAAAATCAACCCAGACAACATTTTGTTCATTAAGACTAATGAATTGTAATAACAGAAAAATAATAAAATACTTTTTTTAAAAAAAGTATGACAATATGTATGCTTTGGTCTGGGCATGGACTAACAAAATTGGGCTGTTTTGTTCATGTTCAGGATATTTTGCAGAATCTTAGCTAAGGTGAACAAAAAAGGAACAACAGAGACCTTCAAGATTGAAACAAACCACATTCCATGGTCTGATTTTTTCATCTAGTTGGGAAATTGTCCAATAATATCAAAAACAAAAAGATATTATTTAATCAGCCTATTGCTTGCCACATGATTATTTTGTGGCTAGTTTCATCTGGTTTTTCCGTCATTTCTAATAATAATAGTAATAATAAAGTTGGAAGAGACCTTGAAGGTCATCTAGTCCAATTCCCTGCTCAGGCAGGAAACCCTATACCATTTCAGACAAATGTCTGTCCAGTCTCTTCTTAAAAACTTCCAATGTTGGAGCATTCACTACTTCTGAAAGCAGATTGTTCCACTGGTTAATTGTTCTAACTGTCAGGAAGTTTCTCCTTAGTTCTAGGTTGCTTCTCTCCTTGATTAGTTTCCATCCGTTGCTTCTTGTCCTGCCTTCAGGCGCCTTGGAAAATAGCTTGACTCCCTCTTTATCTCTGCTTCTTGAAATTGTGATAGCATCATAAACAATCACAATAGTTTGCCATAAGTGATAAAGAGCTTCCTGTCCTTAGATCTACATTTAAAATCCTCATATTCCCAGGCTAGCACTGGTGCTGTAACTTTCTTATTGAAACATGTTTAAAATGCTATCTGTCCTCTTAAAGTCTAGGGCAATGTAGAAATATGATGATGATGATGATGATGATGATGATGATGATGATGATGATGATGATGATGATGATGATGATGATGATAATAATAATAATACAGTTTTAAACACACAAATGCATTTGAACCTGCACAAAAACCACTCTTATGATAAAGCAAAAAATATAATAATAATAAGCAAATACAGTAGAAGAATAGTAGAATACCAAAATAAACAAAGTGGTTTTAAGCTGTGATCAAAATTATTGAAATTTCAGGAGAACTTATATTTCTATAGGTCTTCCACACGTACAGATCCCAAGACCCTTTTTCAGCAGAGAATGACACTTCAGTATGTCATCACTTCCTTTGGCTGGCAGTATAAAAAATCTCTGGATTAGCAAAGTCTGATGCAAGTCTCTCTTTCTGGCTCAATAGAAATTACAAAGACAGGAATCTGGAGATGGCAAACACCCATTCTAGTTTTGCTGCTCTTTGAGTGGAAGCACAATTCACAGCCTCCACGCTGACATCTAATATAATATTAAATTACCACTGTTGTTGTAACTACATGTAGCCAAGCAGCATGATTGTCTAAGTCAGGGGTCTGCAACCTTGACAACTTTAAGACTTGTGGACTTCAGCTCCCAGAATTCCCTGAGGAATTCTGGGAGCTGAAGTCCACAAGTCTTAAAGTTGTCAAGATTGCAGACCCCTGGTCTAAGTGCTTCTTTCACTTTTAAATCTCACATGAGCAGAACTTGTTACTGGATATAAGAAACATAATCTATTTCTGTATGGAAAGAAATAGTAATAGAATATCTCAGTGTTCTGTCCTGTCCTGACTTAGAAAAGGGGATAAAGGCTAGGCTCAGCAAATTTACAGATCACTCAAAGATGAGAGAGTAATTGCTAACACTTCAGAAGAGAGGCTCAGAGTTCAAAAATGCAGTACAGGTAGATCTTGACTTATGATCACAATTGAGCCCCAAATTTCTGTTGTTAAGTGAGACATTTACGTGAATTTTGCCCCATTTTACGATCTTTCTTGCCACAATTGTTAACTGAATCACTGCAGTTGTTAAGTTAGTAACATGGTTGTTAAATGAATGTGGCTTCCCCACTGACTTTGCTTATCAGGAGGTCGCAAAAAGTGATCACATGACCCCAGGGACACCGCAACCTTCATAAATATGAGTCAGTTGCCATGACCATAGAGATACTGCAATAGTTGTACGTGTGAAATCATCTATTACTTTTTTCAGTGATGTTGTAATTTCAAACAATCAGTAAACAAACTGTTTTAAGCCAAGAACTACATGTACCTCTACGTTTGAATTAGGTCTTTTCCAACAATTTCAATTCAATGGCTATAAATATCACCAGGTTGCACCTGGCCTAGCAGTAGTACCCGAGAGAAATATCTGGGTGTCCTGGTAGACCACAGATCAAGCCTGAGTTAACAATGTGTTACAGCTGCCAAAGAGCCAATGCAATCTAAGCTGCATCAATGGACATACTGTATAATATTGACATCACAGGTAATGAGAGTAGTGCTATATGCTGCAATGATCAGCACTTAGAATTCTCTGTTCAGCTTAAGGTCATACATTGCAGGAAGATATAGAGGAACTGGAAAGAGAGCACCAGAAAACAGCAAAGATGGTGAGAAATGTGGAGGCTAAATGTTATGAAGAACAATTAAAAGACCTTTGTATGCTTAGTTTAACAAAGAAAAGGCTAAAGAGACGCATGAAAGCTGTTTTTTAATACTTGAAGTGCTGTCACAGGGAAGGGAAAGTAGATTTGTTTTCTGTAGTGCCCTAGGGTAGGACAAGAACCAATTTATGGAAGTTTTACAGATTCAAACTTTAATTTCCTGACTGTAAAAGCTATTAAGTAGTGGAACAGCTTGCCTCCTGGAGATTTTCAAACAAAGGATGGGTAGCCATTTGTTTGAGGTGATCTGAGGATATCTGCCCTGGGGAAGGAATTGAAGACCTTCAAAGTCCATTCCAATTCCATGATTCCATGATTTTATTATTTGGCTTTAACTCAGAATGAATTGGAATTACAAACTCCCAAAACAAGACTCAAGAATCTAGAGATGAGGAGGCTATTTTAAGCCAACTCTAGACTCTACCTTCAGCCTCATGGGAGATGGGCTTAATTTTCCACAAATCTAATATGTTTCTTTAAAATATCTCTAGATCTACATCACTATATAGCCCAGGTTAGACCAGATATGACAAGCATTGACTGAAATTATCCATCTTAAAAATTAACAGTGCAAGTGGAATAGGTGAAAAGGAAATAAATAATGTGTGCTTCTAGCTCAGTCAATTTTGGCCAGACAATATGGTGCAGAGCCTATAGAAGTTGATGTAAAGAGACTGAAGACTCCAGTAGGATTTTGGCTTAGACTGAAAGCAATTTTAATAAAAAATCTGTATCTATGGACTATTACACACAACTGCTAACTGTGGGTAGGCAACACTTCAACAGTCTCATTGAGAAAGGTTGAATGGATATTACCCTTCAATTCATTCCTCTATTGGCAGGGCAACCTATAATCACATTTTCTTGTTCTGCTTTAAAAAAATGTATTTTCAAATTTGTGTAATTTTCTAACTTGGTTATACGGTTTCTGCTGCTCTTTCACTACTGTGTTTTAATTTAATCTCAGCAAGGTCTGAATTCCTACTGATCTCTCTATAGTGTTGCTGGCACAATCTTACTTGCTGCCTTGTATGTCCACTTTTAGCATGTCTGAATTCAAGGAGAAAAATGTGCTGATGGTAAACCTGAATCTCCTTGGGCTTTGCAAGTCTGATTTGGAGCATTATCTGGATTCCACATGCAAATGGTGTACCAACAATCATGACAAGCAATAACTGGACAGAGAATACTGACTTTCTCCTACCATTACCAATTGCCATTGAAATGACAGGCCTTCTTAAAGTTCCAGTGGACTTTAAGGGTTTGATACAAATTCTGTCAGTTTCCTTTTCGAGGCCAGTTTCTGCAATCTCACCAGTCCCCACAGGAAGGTGACAGGTGGGAGGACAAGCCAAGGGAGAAGGGCCCACCAAAAAGGTTTATCAATAGAAACTGCATGTCTTCAAAGACCTGTATATGGAAAGAAAAATAAATGGTGCTGGCTTTCCCAGCATGACTGGGAAGGGAAAAGAAGCAGAAAAAAAACTTGGGAGCCATCCAGATGGAAAACCTAATCAGCTTCATTGCCAAAACTGAAAAGTAGATTAAAATCTGGACAGCAAGAAGATGTTGGAGGTGGCTGATAACTTATAGTGACAAAGTCAAAGGGATCGTTTTATATCGTACTGGGGAAGCCTCTGGTAAACCACTGTTGTAGTTTATCAGTTGAAATGGTTCCACACTCTTCGAAAGAGTGGAAGAAAGGGGAAAGCACTACTTGACAATGTAGGGTTGTAAAAGTGTGACTTATGAAGTAATTGAAATTGCAGTAAGTTCCTTGCCAGCATCTGATTCTGTCAATTGCAGGGCACCAATTCTTTCTTTCAAGAAGATATAGTGTGGAGTACAGTATCACTGCTGGTATCTGAGAGTTCTCTGGAGATTCTCCTGGTCCACATGCTCCAGGCCAAAACTCCATGGTCCAGTCCTAGAAATACCACTCTGTTTGAGCATCAAGGAGATAGCAAAAGTGTGTGCCATCTTGTTGCCCTAGAGCAGCTGGAGAGAAAATGCCCAAATATAGGCTTGCCTCAAAGAAGTCATTTTAACAGACAAACCCAAATTGGGGATTTGCCTTTGCTCTCTCTCTATACCATCTGAATAATTCTAGTAGCTCAGATGCCAGAGCCAAGTTTCTGAAACATTCAGATTCCAATGACATATTGGATGAAATATGCTCTAATCACTAAAATTCTACATGCCCTTAGAACATATTTTCTAGCCATTTCTCTGTTATTTGTGTGCAGAGAGACGGATACTTGCTTCCCATCCAGATGAAATCATGCAGAACTAAAAGTCAAAACTAAAACACAAATTTCCCTAGGGAATTATCCAGCTTCAAAGACACATCGTAAAGAAAACAACTCAGGCAAAGAGCAGTCAGGTAGCAAATAGAAGTTTGACTTCAATGCAGTTTGTCTCTGTGTGAAGAAAATCTGTGATCAAACTACAAATGTGGCAAAAGCAATTCATTTAAACACCTTGCATGCTGCCTCTGATTTAGAAGCAGGTTCTCCAGTACACTAAAACCTGTCAATCAATGAGCGCTAATTAATAAGGAGATTGCTGTTGCCCTTTGCTTAGTATAGACATGAAATGCTTACCAAAACAATCCAGTGGTATAATTGCTTAAAATCATGAGAGATAATCAGTCTACTTTAATCATTTAGCAAACTCTCAATAATTAAGATTTATCAAGCAAGAGCCATAGAAATCACAAAAAAGGACTATTAGTGACATCTTATTTATCCTACTCACACATATACATATGTGCACACAGAGCGGTATTTGTTACATTAATAAACAGTGCAATGTATTTCTAGCTGCTGAAAAACTCAATGGAATCACAGTTAAGATTTAGTGTATCAAATATATAAGTAGGATTCACTACAGAATTTTTACCATGGAAATTGTGCATGAAAGCAACCTAGTTGTAAAAAAAGGGGGGGAGGGAAACCAGTCCTGTATGTGTGTTATACAAATCAAAATTTGTGAGTAGACCTCTAAACCCAAATGATTTTAAAACAATCATTTTAATAGGAAATAATCCCAGAATAAAAATCATTAATTAAATATAATAATGCCTTCCTCAGACTGACCTAATATAAGGAGTTCATTAAAGCCAGATTAGTTAAGAGCACAGACTAGAAACAAGTCTTGACCGACAGTCCATTGATACAAACTTCAGAATTTGCTTTTTCTCACTTTTCCACACAGAGCCTCTCTTATTAGTGTGAAAGGAAATAATACCATCTGCTTCAATAAAAATAACAGAAGAATCCTGAGATATTATTCCTGCATGCAAAGCCTAAAATAATTTTTGAGAGGCTATTCCTTTTTGTGTAATTTGATCTGACCTGGGACAATTAGCAAATGGTCATATTTAGCACCTGCCATTAAATTATCATTTGATAATTGACATTCACAAGGATCACTGAAGATAAAAGTGCAAACCCAGATTACTTTGGAGGCCCATTGGCACTTGGAAACACAAGTAAGAAATAAAATAGTGACACAACTGTAAAAACATTTCACCTGAAAAACATGATGAAGACCTCATTGATCTTCCCCTTCTTTAAGTTGCAATTTGTCTATCCTCAGAAACCAATATTTTCCTAATTCATAATTAACACAAACAATATGTTAACATAACATGCTAACCAGGCTTTGTTTTCTGTGGTTTTGTATGTTGCATGAAACCAACACATTTAGTTTATGATCCAATATATTGTTCAAATCCAGAAAATAAATTAAATCATCAGATTACAGTAAACATTTAAGTACATAAAAAAGGAGTACGTTTTGAACTCATTCTCATCTTTTTTTCTAACATGATCAGCTCTCTAGTTTTCTAATAAAGCTATGTCTTAATAAGGCTTGTTTACTTTTGTCTTCACATGAAGTCTGTGTTGTTTCTAAATATGCTTTCTTTATTGAAATAGTTTCCAATATCACATTAACTAATTAAATTTTATTGATGTTCAAGAATCCACATACACGTGTTGTAACAACTTCTTCTCTGCATACACTACCATGCTTTGCAAATCTTTCTCCAGAACGTAAACAATTGAAAAAGCTTACAATACTCCATAACCAAAGCTATTTTGACAATTCAAGTTTCATATTTTATTTATCTGTGTATTAAATTTATATAGCCATGGAAATATTTGCAGATTTATTCCACTCTGTTTCTTTTTGTGTGTGTTGATCTCCTCCTTATCTTATTCCTTTTAATGCAAAATGTCTATTCCACCTGTGATAAAATGAGCACAGCTGCTCAGGGAGTTTCTGACTGTCCTTGGGTAATCAATAAAAGCAATCATTTTCTTCTTTCTACCATCTGTTTACTTTATTAAAACATATAATAAAAATAATATGAGGTTGTATTTTTTGTCTAATTTCTGTTTTCATCTCTGAAACTTGACTTCATTCTGCTTAGTTCTAAACAGGCTGTGAGCATTGTCCTCACTTGAGACTTATTCTGAACTTACCTCTACTACCTCTGTGCCTCATTAGCAGCCCTGCAGTAAACAGGATCTGAAGCTGGGTTTTTGTTTTTTTACAGCTGCCAAGTGTTAGTATAAATATTGAATTTTTTGTTTCATCTTTCCTACTCCCACATTGCAAAAGACTTTGCTTTAGAAAAGCAACATGCCCTTTGCCCAAAGAAGGGGCGGTGAAGAGAGAAAGACAGAGTGACAATGTGAAACTGAGTGATTTATTCTTTGTGCAAGTAATTTTATGAACAAAAATCCAAACTGATCAGAAAGTTAAATATTCATGAAACATTATTCATTAAGATTTGTCTTGCCAAGTGGGTGAAATGAGGCAAGGGGAAAATGAGCTTGCTTGAGAGTGTCAAAGTGATTATGTGATTAAACTGCAATTTACAATTTCTTCTTCAAAAAATGGTACTTCCTGATTTGTGTTTCTCCCTCTTTCCTTGTAATAAGAGCCTTGAAGAAAAACACTGCATGTAATTTTGAAAAGAAGTAGAACCAATCCAAGCTTAAGTCTATGTTGAAACTGCAGGTATGGAGACGACTCCTGCGAGTCCCTTGGACTGCAAGGCGTTCAAACCAGTCAGTCCTAGAAGAGATCAACCCCGACTGCTCTTTAGAAGGCCAGATCCTGAAGTTGAAACTCAAATACTTTGGCCACCTAATGAGAAGGAAGGACTCACTGGAGAAGGGCCTAATGCTGGGAAAAATTGAGGGCAATAGAAGAAGGGGACGACAGAGAATGAGGTGGCTGGATGGAGTCACTGAAGCAGTAGGTGTGAACTTAAATGGACTCCAGAAGATGGTAGAGGACAGGAAGACCTGGAGGAACGTTGTCCATGGGGTTGCGATGGGTCAGACACGACTTCGCAATTAACAACAACAACAAATAGATACAGTACAGTTCCATTTGGCTAAAATGTACTTATACCTCTAAATGTTTCCCACTGGATTTATGACCTTTTAAAGGAAATATAACTGCCTACCTACTTTCCAGCAGTTAAAGAAATGCGATCCTTTGGTCTTCTGTGATTGTCATTTTGAAGAAATAAAATATTTCTCGAAGATTTAATGTAAAGTACAATTAAACTTCCTCAGCCTGTGTCCTAATCCTGCTAGGATTCTAAACAAGACTCTGCTATGCATTTGCAAATCCCATCTGCTGCAGCATATATATTCTGTAAAAAGCAAATCCCATCACAGCATTTATATGTATGAATAGGTTAATATTCTTCTTTAATTTGAACAAGACTTGCTCTGGTTTTCTTCTTTAATGCTACAAATACAGATTAAATACCACTGGTTCACAGGGGAAAAAAACAATTTCAATTTTCAACTTGTTTATGTACAGCATAAGGCTTGCCCAGGTTAATTAGAAAAGACAAGCTTTTCTTCAAATGAACGCCCCAGTTCACTTTGTCATCCAGTTTATTTGTACATTTTCTTTTTTTTAAAAAAAAATACATTTATACATTTATATAACAATGCATAAAATCAACCGTGACCAGGCTTATGTCGGCAGTGTAGCACTGAAGTCCTGCCAAAGTAGTAATCCACACAATATTCACAGTTATCAAGCTTGGCAGGACTTGGATGTCTTTCTGAAATCCTGGGACAGGTGTTTAGGTGCGATAGTGAAATTTTACATGCCTTTAGTGAAAATGGGCAGGGAAAGGATTCAGGGAAAGACATGAATACAATAACAAACCTCTGACCAGTGCATGTATATACAGAAGGCTTTAAGCAAAGATTCATTTACATAATCAATAGATTATAGTGAAAACTCAAGCACATACTTTGGGGGGGGCGTTATTTAAAGAAAAGAGACAGCCAATCTCAGGACTCAAGGAAGGAGTTCCTTCAAAACATCAGTCGAAGTTAAATGTTATTTCTCTGCTATTCACCACACTACCATTGACATTCAAATAAGCCACAGTACTTCTAAAAGGTTTCTCAATCTTAACAGAACATTAGATTCAGCTATCGCATTTGGATGATAAGCATTTGTTCTCTAAGAACTCATCTTGTTATATGTAAAGATCATGAGAGCTTTAGCTAGGAATTTCAAGGAGTACCTCTGCCATGAGTGTTGTATTTTCACTGGATAAAGTTTTTAAATGAAGTATTTTCTATTTAAGGAAAAGAGATTATGGATATAAAAAGCTTTTTTCCAAGATGCTAAGGAGTTCTTTTATTACAGGAATAGAGTGTGAGGATACACTTGTGTCTCTCAACATCAGCAATGTTAAGATATGTGGACTTCAGCTCCCAGAATTTTCTAGCCACCATGCTGGCTGTAGAATTTAGGGAGTTGACATGTACACATCTTAAGGTTGAGGTTATGGGGTTGTTGTGAGGTTGTTATGAGGTTGCTATGAGGTTGAGGTAGGCTCAACACCTATTGCTCATGTGCTAGTAAAATTTCTACTAACTACCCTCTTCCTTTACTTAGCAGAGCAGCAAGGAACAAACAGTTCCTTCAACCAATGAAGGAAGCATACAAAAAGCATTCTGGAGCAGGGTTGCTGGGAAGTTGAAGGAATTAGCTTATCTCATCTTCTCAGTGACTCTGATCTGGTTCCCCACTGCATGTTGTACTATAACTGAAGAACCAGAGATCTGGTCCAGAAGGGAAATAAAGTAAGGGAATGAGGTTTTTATCCCATTCACAAGATTTCCCTTTGCTGATTTCCCTTTACCATTAGTATTAATAAAGATAGCAATCCACTGAAGGATCAATAGGAGAGAGGTGAGAGTTCTCCCCTTTGGAGATTATGCACTTTGTATGGCTTATGAAACACAATCCAACATTGGAGACCGCCTTAGGGCCAAAAAACTTTGCATATTTCTGAAAAAGATAGAACTAAAATGAATTAGATAGCCCATACTAATCTAACTTGTACCTCTTACATTTTCCAGCCCAAAAGACAGAGTATCAGTGTAACCCCAGATGATCTACACAGGGTACAGAAAGTGGTGGACTTTTATATGGTCAGTCTTTCAGACTCTAAGAGTGTTCTGGAAACTGAAATCACATTAAAGGTTGGGTTATAGTTGCTGCTCATATGTTATGTCATATTGCAGTATGAATATATATTTGGATGTATCCACAAATAAGCAGTGCTTTGTTTAAGTGTTAGTTCCTGATCCACAAATGATTTTTTTTAGTTAAGGAACTTCTGGATGGTATATTTCTGGGATTTTGTGACTATTTTATCACCAAGCACAAAAATCAAAATCATATTGTAAATTATCCAGCCATAGTACATGGAATGTATTTATAAAAAATGTGCTTTCACAATTTCACAGATCCTTAACATTTCATGTTGCAAATATCAATGCTACAATATCCTTGATTAAATAAATGATGTGAGTATTAAAAAAATGAAAAGTGTGTGTTGTTTGCAATGTGCTCTCAAAATCATATTGTATTTGCTAAGTTAAATGTATAACAAACTCAGTAGCCAGAACTGTACAATTGAAGCCCCATCTTTTTTATGTACATTGTGCATGCAACACATGTAAAATGGGTAGGGATTTGACTGTGCAGTTGACTTTTTCAGGTTTGAAAAAGTGGTCTGACTTGACCTGATTTTTTCAACATGCCTATAGATCATGGATGTCAAACTTGCCGCGTCATGTGACGTGTCGTGACATATCGTGACTTTTTTCACATTGCCGGAGCTGGGGTGGGCGTGGCCTCTGCATGATGCAACTGGCCCACAGGCCGGCAGTTTGACACTCCTGCTATAGATGGTCCTGAATTTTTTACAGAGAATTTTGCATTATTGATTCTTTAGAACAAAAACCTCTGAAAAGTGATATTTTAGATCCTAACATTTGATTTGATCATGTGCCATAAAATCAGTGTCGATTCTTAGTAACTACATAGAGTAGATATCCTCCAGGAGAATCTCTCTCTTATCCAGTCTTTCAGGTCTTTCATTTCTGCTGTAATTGAGTCCATTCATCTTGATCTTCCTCTTCTTCATTTTTCTTCCATCCTTCCCAGCATTATAGAATTCTTCAGAGAGCTAAATCTTGGCATAATGTGTCAAGGATTAGGATAATTTGAGCCTCGTCATTTATACCTCGAGTGAGAACTCTGGATTGATTTATTTGATGATCAATCAGTTTGTTTTCTTGACTGCCGAAGGTATTCTCAGCAGTCTTCTTCAACACCAAAGTTCAAAGGCATCAATACTCCTCCTATTCTGCTTCTTTAAAGTTCATCTTTCACTTCCATAGAGTGCCACAGAGAATACAATATGGGTGGGATCTAAGTTAATGAAGCCTACTTAATTCCATCTCATTGCTTTTAATAGATTTCCTCCAGCATTACGTAAGTCTGAAGTAAACTTCATGAAATTATGATACATGTTAATTCAAACTTTCCTATATTATATAAACATAAGAGCCTATGGCTAAGCTGTTATTGAATAATAAATTTAAATGAAAAATCATAGAACACATGCATCCATAGTTTTATTGTTAAGCAGTGAAAAAAGCTTTTTTAAAAAGTCATTTTCTTAAAATTGGCAGATATTTTTATTATATTAGCCCACTATTTAATCTTTTCTACTATGAATGGTCAACAAGGAATATTCAGTCTATGTCATGCTTTTCTTGAGTGCATTTGTATAGAATATAAGAACTTAGCAGTGCAGCTGGCTGTTCAAACATTATTAGAGAGTTGATGGACCACATTATTCTGAAATGTAAATCATTCAATCTTATGCAATGATTGAGCAGTTTAGTTAATCATGAAATTGTTGCCTTCTTAGTTCCTTGGCAAAAGGCAATACTGCAATGCATCTTTTACTCTAAACCACTCAAAGGATTTTGTGCTTGGTTGTAAATAAATAAATTAGAGAGTAGATTGGATTTCATCCAACCTCATGGCAATTTTGAAACTGTATGGGAAACTAAAACCAATATATACACAAATCATACTTCATAGTAGTACAAAATAGAAAAAGCTTTTGCCACATTCCACCCAAGCTTCATTTGCAAGCCAGAAGAAATAACAGATTCCAAATGAGAACTGGATTATTTTCCATGAGCAACCATTAAACAAATAAACAAAAGAGATATATTCTAATTGCAGGGAACTCATTAGCCCAGTATTCCCAAACCTGGACTACTTCCATATTATATTTCACAATTCCCAGTAATGGTCATGTTGGTTTACAATTCTGCCAGTTGAATATCACACATTTGGAGACTATCTAAGTAGGGAAAACAATTAATGTCCAGCTAGAAATGCCACCTTTATCAATGAGGACAATTTTCAAATGCACTCTGTAATATTTTGCTTTTTTAAGAACTTATAAAGAAGCATACTTGTTTTTAATATGATTAGTCTAACAAATGAATGTTAATGTACAGCTTTCCCTAACATATGTTGTGTTACTTATTTGGGATCTAATACCTTCACTGCCTATCTTAGTGAGATTTACCTTGACATCAGAACTTCAATTTCTAAAAAAAGAGCAATGCCAACCATATCTTGTTCTATATACGTGCTTTTCCCAGATGTGTATCACAGTACAATCATCAGTAGAGAAACTTGGTACTATAGTGAATAAAAAAAAATCCTGACTTTTTCTGAAAGAGGCAGCCACCTTTCATTTACTGTATAAATAGTCATTGAAGTCCTCTTAATGTCCATTAACACTGGTCAACATTTAACATTTCCCTGAAGGTCTACCCATTTTCCTAAAATACCATTTCCAGGTTTTTTAAGAGTTGTTAGAGGTTATCACCAGAACAGGGTCAAGTTGATATAATGAATCTCACATGCAAATCTGGTTTGACCTAAATTACATTAAAATTCAAAATATATAAAGATGTCTTTTTTTTAAAAAAAATCATTAACTTGCACTGCATAATTTGTTTCCTAGGAAGTAAAGCAAGGAAAGAATGGTGCATTTATTAGTGCATACTAAGTTATTCCAAGTTTGTTCTAAATACTGTTCCAAGTGATGTCATTACTTCAAACTATAATAATAATAATAATAATAATAATAATAATAATAATAATAATAATAATAATAATAATAATAATAATAATAATAATAATAATAATAATAGTAATAATATAACTGCATGCCCTTCATCCACGCAGTGACATTGACAGACTTTATCTACCAAGGCAAATAGGTGGGCGTGAAATGCTGCAAGTACATCAGATGGTTGAAGAAGAAAAAATGGCTTTGAAAGAATATCTGAAAGACAGTGATGAAGATGCACTGAAATTAGTATATCAGGAAGGCTTACTGACTACTGGAGAGACCAAATTGGCCTAAAAGAAAGACCAAATGAAGAACAGAATAGAGGCATGGGAAGACAAAGCACTACATGGCCAGTACATTAAAAAAAATAGCTGGGAAAGCAGATAATAACGAGTCCTGGCAATGGCTAAGAGCAGGAAAATTGAAGAAAGAGACCAAGGGACTAATTCTGGCTGCACAAGACCAAGCCTTAAGGACAAATGCATATAAAGTCAAAATTGAGAAGACAGCAACAGACAGTAAGTGCCGCCTATGCAAAGACACTGAAGAAACAGTAGACCATCTAGTAAACTGCTGCAAGAAGATCGCACAGACTGACTAAAAGCAGTGGCATGACAAAGTAGCAAAAATGGTGCATTGGAAGATCTGCAAGAAATATCATTTACCTGTAAGCAAGAACTGGTGGGATCATAAAATAGAGAAAGTCATAGAAAATGATAAAATTAAACTGCACTGGGACTTCAGAATTCAAACAGACAAGCACCTGCAACATAACACCCCAGACTTAACAATTGTCGATAAAAAAGACAAAAAAGTCTGGATAGTGGACGTGGCAGTGCCTGGAGACAGCAGAATAGACAAGAAAGAACTGGAGAAGATAACAAAATACAAAGACCTACAAATAGAAATAGAAAGACTGTGGCAAAAACAAGCAAGGGTAGTACCAATAGTAATAGGCACCTTGGGTGCAATCCCAAAACAACTGGAGCACCACTTGAACACCATTGGCATTGACAAATTCGCCATTAGTCAATTGCAAAAGGTGGCCTTACTAGGAACTGCTTCCAATCCTGCAACGATATCTGTAATAACATCAAACATCCACATCTGCCTATCCCAGGTCCTTGGTAAGGACTCGATAGGTAGACAAAATGCCAAATCCAGTCTGAACATCTGGCTGACTGTGCAATGATCCATAATAATAATAATANTAATAATAATAATAATAATAATAATAATAATAATAATAATAATAATAATAATAATAATAATAATAATAATAATAATAATAAAGTTGGAAAGGACCTTGGAGGCCATCTAGTGCAACCCATTGCTCAGGCAGGAAACCCTATACCATTTCAGACAAATGGTTGTCCAGTCTCTTCTTAAAAACTTCCAGTGTTGGAGCAGTCACAGCTTCTGGAGGCAGGTTGTTCCACTGATGAATTGTTCTAACTGCCAGGAAATTTCTCATTAATTCTAGGTTGCTTCTCTCTTTAGTTAGTTTCCATCCATTGCTTCTGGTCCTGCCTTCAGGTGCTTTGGAGAATAGCTTGACTCCCTCTTCTTTGTGGCAACCCCTGAGATATTGGAAAACTGCTATCATGTCACCCCTCGTCCTTCTCTTCATTAAACTAGACATACCCAATTCCAGAAACCATTCTTTATATGTTTAGCCTCCAGTCCCCTAATCATCTTTATTTAGATTTTTTTATTTAGAATAGAGCTAGAAGGGACCTTGGAGGTCTTCTAGTCCAGCCCCCTGCTCAAGCAGGAGATCCCATCTCAGTCCAACGTTGTCCAGTCTCTTTTTAAAAACTTCCAGAGATGGAGCGCCCACAAATTATGGGGGTAAGCTATTCCATTGGTTGATTGTCCTCACTGTCAGGAAATTTCTCCTTAATTCCAGGTTGCTTCTCTCCTTGATCAGCTTCCAACCATTGTTTTTTGTCCTTCTCTTTGGTGCTCTGGTGAACAACCTGTCCCACTCTCTGCCTTGTGGCAGCCCCTCAGATACTGGAACACCCCTATTTTTCTTTTCTTTAGACTAGTCAAACCCAACTTCCACAGCCATTCTTCATACGTTTTGGTCTCCAGGCCTTTGATCATCTTAGTTGCTCTTCTCTGAATTTTTTCCAGTCTCTCAACATCTTTTTTGTGATATGGTGACCAAAATTTGCTGCAGTGTTTGAGGTGTGGTCTTACTAGGGCTTTATAAAGTGGTACTAATACTTCACGTGATCTTGATTCTATGCCTCTGTTTATACAACCCAAGATTGTATTAGCTTTTTTGGTTGCTGCTGCACATTGCTGGCTCATAGTTAAGTGATTGTCCACCAGGACTCCAAGGTCCCTCTCACAATTACTACCTCCAAGCCAGGTCTCACCCAATCTGTATTGTTTCTTTGGTTTTTCCTGCCTAAGTGTAGGACTTTGCTTTTTTCCACATTGAAACTCATTTTGTTGGATAGGGCCTATTGTTCAAGTTTGTCAAGATCTTTTTGGATCTTGAGTTTGTCTTCTAGGATGTTGGCTACTCCTGACAGTTTGGTGTCATCTGCGAATTTAATGAGTTCCCCTTCAATTCCCTCATCTAAGTCATTTATGAAGATATTGAAGAGTACTGGCCCTAAGACAGATCCTTGTGGTACCCCACTGCTTACTTCTCTCCATGTGTATGTAGTGCCATTGAGGACTACTCGTTGTTCTTCTCTGTACTCTTTCTAGAGTCTCAGCATCTTTTTTACATTGTGGTGACCAAGTATGGCCTTACCAAGATATTGTAAAGTGACATTAACATTTCACATGATCTTGATTCTATCCCTCTGTTAATGCAGCCTATCACTGTGTTGGCTTTTTTGGCAGCTGCAGCACATTGTCCACTAGGACTGCGATATCCCTCTCACAGTTACTACTATTGAGAAAGGGACCACCTATACTGCACCTGTGCATTTGGTTTTTCTTGCCTAACTGTACAATCTTACTTTTTTACTTTTTTCATAATTATGTCTGTTTTATCATAACTGAATGGATAGTTCTGAGATATGTTTTAGATACTTGAGTTGTTGACATCTTAAAAAGCCTTAGACAGAAAAATAGAAGCACTGAAAATAACCTGATCTTCCAAGATCAATCACATATACACACATATTCCACATCCCACTGCTTTCAAGGGATCTTCAGCATGGCTCTTGGGAATGAGATGAGATGAGATGAGCTTTATTTATTGCTAATGGCAGTTGACTCTGCAATCTGAACCTAAAGAACAAGAACTGGAAAATAAAGGAGGAGTCAGTTCTTGCTTCTTCCCAAGAATAGTCTTCAGCTGTCTTTCCCAATGAACCTTTTATATTTGAAGAGAGTGTTCACCAAAAGCCCCTTGACAACTGTTTAACAGACTGCAGTTTCACCTATAATTTTGTTCAAGCTTTTCTTTTTTACTGTGTTGTTTTCTGAAAGCATTTTCATCTAGTTAGTAAACATCCACTTGACAGCTTTAGCATGTATTTTTCATTATAGTCTAAAAATAATCATAGAAAAATGTGAAACAAATTTATCAAAGGCCTGAGAATTTAAATTAATGTCAACAATGTCTCTTCATTTTTGGGGTCACTGTTCACACTTTCTTCCATCCTCCAGAATAAAGCCATTCTCCTTTTTCATTATAACAAATGGCCAGACATTCCAAGGACCGCTCTTGCACCAAATCTCCTACCTAGCAACTGCTGAATTATTGCTGAAAGTGAAAATGGAAGTTCTATAGCAATTGCTGACATATGGAATTTTCCATGGAGTAGGCCTCAGTTGAACCTGACTACTCTACTTTAGAATTTCCTCAAGGTTTCAGATCAAGCTGGATCCTTAAACAAGTCTTGGGAAAGAATCGGGTATAATAGCTGAGATAGATTGTTTTGCTTCTAATATTATAAGATTTTAGATATTGATGGCAGTTGTCATACTCAATGTGTTTGGTCAGAAGTGTCAGTGTATGTATAAATGGCATTTAACTCGTGTGTTATGTTGTTTCTGATACCTATTTGATGCTTTATTTACTTTTAGCTTTCATATCTGGTCAATGACCAAAATAAAGTTTTACTTTGACAATTCATATCTAGATTCTCTGGAAAGTTTTAAGCAATTCAGTGAATATTCCATAATGTCCCTTTGGAATTTAAATACTCTGAGACCCATAAAACATCTGTTTGCCAACCGTGCTTCTGCCTCCTCATTCTCCTCAGTCTTTAGATTACTTATAATGCATGTTCCATGTTGCCACTCAGGCAGACTGTGCAATTTTATTTAAAGCATTCAGTGTCTGACAAGAGGAAATAAAATATTCTCATTGGAGCTATAAGTAGCACCATGGTTTGTCTTTCAGCATATATATTAAAAAAAACTCCTTGTGTTAAAGTAGTGTTGGTATTTTGCCAGTCAACAAATGTGGGGAGAGGGAGATGAGAGAAAGAGAATAAAGAAAACATGGCTTTCCTGCAATAATTCATGAAGTTGACTGTCCTTCCTCAATGTTTACATTTCTATTTATAAGAACAAATCGATGCTACTATCGTGGCTGGCAAAGGAGGCTGGCTGTCCAGCCAGAATGGCAGGTGTAAAGAAGTCTGCATTAAATATTAATTTACATCAGACAAAGGGCTATTTTGTCTTTGTCACTCTGGCAGCACAAATGGAAAATCCATGCAGTTTTTTCAATTAGGCTGTACAGACAAGGTTCTAATCAATGGGGGAGGCAGCAGGGATCCATGCTGTAGCAAGTAAAGAAAGAGCAATACAGTAAAATACAAGCAATGGAGGTAGAGCCATCAAGTGCCAATCAAATATTTTATCTAGCCTTATTGGGCTGAACATCCAGGGAATATGTGTAAAACATGACACCATCAATCTGTTAAATCTCTTTTACAGTAAGGTTTTGATTTCATACATATTCTAAGCCAGTGATGGATCGATGTTTCTGCTGTTGCTTCTGCTACAAATGCTTGCCCACCCAGCAGTTTGAAAGCAAGCAGTATGGGGAGTAGACAAATGGGTACCACTTTGCTGGGAAAAACTTAGCTGTACTTGTGTGTGTGGAGAGTGGAAGCCGGCACTGGATTTGAGGCAATACAACATGAGCTGATTGCGAAGTGACACCAATAAAGGAGCATGGAAGAGTTTAGGCTATCAGGACCACATTGTGTCTAGCATTTGTATATTTCCCTGACATTGAATGTCATACAGTAAATAAATTAATCTGCTACAGAGCTAATATAAGAAGAGGAAAAGTAAATGGGAAAGTATGGGGGCTGTTGTACTTCCTAATTATATTGCTTATTGTTCAGACATGTGCTAAGTGGTTGCATCATTATATATATTGGGGCTGATGTGTTGTCTTGTCCTACTGTAAAGGCAAACAAAAGTAGAACCAACCTTGGAATCTGCATCCATGTAGATATGTATTTAATAAAGAATGGACTTCCATTAGCCAAATGGAAGCTACTGAGGAAGTTTTCCAAATGATTGTAGGCCACATGCCATCTCTATTATATATCATTATATATCATCCAT
The DNA here is from genome assembly GCF_001527695.2 of Protobothrops mucrosquamatus. NCBI lineage: Eukaryota > Metazoa > Chordata > Lepidosauria > Squamata > Viperidae > Protobothrops > Protobothrops mucrosquamatus. The sequence goes on from NW_015386796.1 coordinate 246,108, forward strand.
GGGGGGATTCTATAGGTACCTATAGTTGCAGAAATTATTGCTGAAATGGTCAAATACTTGCTTGTAAGGTATTCTTAACCAAAAGGCTGCTGCTAATGAATAAAGTGTATTTATTCATGAAGAAATACATTTTGAATAAAAATAAAACTCCAACATAGCCTCTAATTATGTAGAATACTACTTCATAAATTATTACTATGTATAACACTTCTTCATAAATTCGTTCACCATACCACTGAAGCTGTTGTACAGGTATTGATAGTGATGCAGTACCTGAGAAACACCTAAAAAAGGATTCACTTGATTATTCTCTCAAGTTTTATCTGCTACTATTTCTGTCCCATCTGCCTACTCTGCCTAACAAGACTTTACTCAGAAAGGCTCTTAATCTAAAATAAAAAGTCACTGAAAGCCACCAAAACCAATTAAATATAAGCTGTACTACAACTCATGTCTGGCTGAAGAGAAGTATAAGTGCAGCTTTGTTGGGAACACATTCAAATTTCTAGCCTCTTGCTAGTACCAGTGATAATCTTGCTTTCCTGGTTTCTGACTCCTATCTTCTTAGACTGAATTGGTTGTCTACAGCAGATGGCAGTTGAAATCTCAAAGCTTCAGAGTGAAGCGGTTTCTTTATACCAGGCTTCAGCAATAGCAAACTTCAGATCTTGTTTGCAAAGTTTTCTAAACTTCTGCCTTTTTAATGCCTGTTCCTTTATCTACTTTGACTCTTGCCTCCTAAAATACCTTCTATGGTAGTAAAGGTACTTTAATCATATTTCAAATTTTGCAAGTCTTCACTACATGACTCATAACCAAACTGAATATACGGTAAGTCCTTTTAGTAATTTAGGAAAGAGAGGTTACACAGTAGGCTTAAATAAAATATTCAGGAAAAACAATAGCTTAAAAAAAAACCTTTTATTTTATTGCCAAAGGTCTGATCCACATGGCCTGTTTGTTGCAATGGGAAGACCCTGTACAACAGTGTTTCTCAACCTTGACAATTTTAAGGCATGTGGACTTCAACTCCCAGAATTCCACAGCCAGCTGGCTGTGGAATTCTGGGAGTTGAAGTCCACATGCCTTAAAATTGTCAAGGTTGAGAAACACTGCTGTACAAACTTCTTGCCAAGGGTTCCTCCAACCTGGGGCCAGCCTGCTGATGAGGGAGACGGATACTGAACTAAGAAGTTCCAGCATGAAAGTAGCATTTGCTATCTTATGCCAGCACCAGACCACCTCTATAGACAATTCAAAGCAGACAGAGGAGTCTTTCAAGGTTGGCGATCTGCTGGACTGCAATTGGTCTGGCTGATCTGACCTTGTAAAAGAGTAAAAAGATAATTTTGAAGAAGAAATACAAGGGCTGATAAGTAAATGATCATTCATCCCTGGGAAACAAGAAGGGGTGAGAAAGAAGGTTAACTTAACCCTGTCTGATTCTGCTAGGTGCAAGAAGAAACAGAGGGATACTGTGGAAGAGGTCCAAAGTTCTGTTATTATACCCCAAAACAATAAAATAGACTTCAAGAAGTTTTTGTGTTGTCTCTTCCATGATTTGATCTAACCCAAAGAACTGACAACTTTGTAAGGATCACTATCACCACTGCTATCTGCCCATTGGACACTGCATTTTCACAGCCATTTTGCTGTAGATACTTTTTTGCACAACTATCATCTTCATTGGGGAAAGGATTCAGAATTGTGAATTTTGATCCCATGTCAATCAATTCAATTTATTACAGCCAAAGGCCACACATAAATCAAACATCCAAATAAAACAAAACTAGACAGAGCCATCACAAGAGGACACAGCAATACATCACAATCAATGGTGCAATCAATGGGCAACCAAGGTCTGCCAAGTTTTACAGGCAGTGTATCAAAAACAAGCTATCTTCGGAAACTGAATCATACTGACCTGACACTAAAAATAAAGTGAGTTTAGTCTAAAACTGGCTAAAACATGTAATAAAATCAATTTTAAAAGATTATTAAAAATATCTAAAATTGTTATGTTTCTGGCGAATCCCCAATGCTGCAGCACAGAATCTGGCTACCTGCGCCGTGATCTCTACCTGCTCATCCTTAAGCAGCCACTGGAGATAGATACTTTCAGAACGACCAGGATATCTATCAATTATGGGGAGGATATGGTTTTTCTGGATGGCTCTGTAGAAGGAACATCGAAGGAGTATGTGTCCAATGGTCTCCACCTCTCCTGAGCCACAGGAGCAGAGTCTTTCAGACAGTGGTGTCTTTTTGTATTTGCTGTACAAGGCAGCCGAATCCTATGTAAAAAATGTAGGCTTTCAAGAGGTCAATATTCTCACTGTTATGCAGAATTTGTAATTTACTGAACTCAAGGATTTATTGGATTCAAAAGGAGAATAATGTTAATTTTTATAGTAGCCCAAAATCAGAAAGAACTTGACAGTCTTTTCAGACTAATAAATTTTATTAAAAAGCATAAACTTTCATGAGTTATTTCTCACTTCTTCAGATGTAGCACAATCATCATTACCCTAACCCCCCTGAGAACAAACTCTGATACAGATCTGATTGTTTCTTTTATTTCAGTGTCACTTCCATCTTTAAATTCTATTCTGTGTCATCTGATTGGTATCAGCAGGGTTGTCTCATTTTTTTTCCCAAAAGAGAAAAGTCTGCAAGTTTTCATCTGTACTGCTCTCCCACTGTACCCTTTACATTCCATCATAATCAGCTTTAATTTAAAATAAAAGGAAGTTGCACAGACTGCTGAACAAATTGAGCAGCCATTTTGAATTTTATACAACAAGCTCTGACTTATAACAGTGGCAGCACTTACACAACAACAGAAAGATCCCTTCCACCCCATTTTCTTCACGCCCATATGTTCAGGTGAAAGATTGGTGGCATTTTCTGCCAGTATGTCTATGGAGATTCTCAGTCATCCAGGTATGGTTGTCCCAAAGGTGCTTTTTTCAGGAGGCAACTGGACTTTCTTGTGTTTCTTTTGAAGACATTTCGCTTCTCATCCAAGAAGCTTCTTCAGCTCTGACTAGATAGTGGGTAGTGGAAGGATTTATATTGCTTGCAGACAGATGGTCATTTGCATTCCTTTAGAGAGTCATTGAAACCATTTTGGAGGTTTATCTGTATCTTCAGGGTAACCTGAGAAGTGCAAATGTGTGTGGAGCCTTCTTGGCTACAGGATGTTTTCTGCCCTGTGTCCCTTCACTGTTGAAAACAGACACAGGCTACTGGGGATGAGTCTGTCAGTAGATGATGCTAGGGGAGAGAACAGAAGAGATTCTGTCCCTTGCTGACCTGAAAGTACCCCATGTTTCTCTGTGTGAAGCATCAGTGCTGACCAAGTTTCACACAGTAATGGTAGGCTGTAAAGACAATACTGGACTTTTCATAGCAACGTATTTTCCTGCCAACTCAAAGATAATAAGGAAGCATAGGAAGAGACCTGAGAATGAATTATTGGAGTTCTAACAGCCTGAATGCATATTCCAAAGCAATTTCTAAAAGTATATGAAGGTCTGATGTGCATAATAATGTCAAGACATTTCCCCTGACTCTTTCTGTTGTTCATAAACTTTCCAGTCCATCTTGTATGCTTCTAGATATCTCCCTAATGGATAGTGATTCAAGGTCAGTTCCTGTTTAAGATTTAACATATCTTTAGGCCATGAAACCAACGTGGCATTTAATTCTTTGGAATTAAGATCATCTGAATATAAAACCACAGTCCCTAAAATGATAGATATGCTGAAACCCCTGATAACATCATGTTTATTTAGAATAAGTAAAGGTATCCAAACATGTGTATTTTTGTTATTAAATAAATGAATCATTTTTTTCAGTAAAGAATACTATGGAAAAAGTCTTCCTGGCTAATTAAAAACACAGCTGAATTTCCCAGCAGATGTTAGAGGATTTTACTATCTGACCTCTACAGCAGAATAGCGTGATATCTCCAGAGATTCAAGGATGCACTCCTGAAACAATGGGAAACTGATATTATGGGATATACTGTAATTCTTCAAAATCTAGCTTCTCAAAACTCAGGCGAGATTTTCAAACCTACTAAATAATTAGCAACTTCTATAGAAGATATTTAAAGAAGTTTCAATAGATTGTTCTGCAAATCTAGACCAGTTTTTCTCAACCTAGATAACTAAAATATGTGGGCTTGAACTCCCAATATTTCCCAGCACACTAGGGAAGGTTCTAAATTGCTAGATTATACAAATTATATAGTCTTAAATCCAGTAGGATATATTTTATTAGGGCTGTCCTATCAAAGATGGATTTGTGGATGCAGACATTTCTCTGTATATACGGAATCAAAATGGATATCCATTCAAAACAATGGAAACCGCCAGTGATGTAAATGAAATCAAAGGAAATAGGACTTAAAATTTCCACTAGGTAGTCTATGTTGGTTTCTATGTGATTCACTACATTGGTCGGTTTCTTTGTGATTTACTACTGGAAAAACAAATAAATAACCAGAAACACTGGAGTCATTTCAGCTAAGTTCTGCAGCATAATCCATCAATGTTCTTCAGAAGTAGAATCTGCTACTGAATGTCCATAATCTAAGAATGGAAATGTTTGCCAAACGTTTATATTAAGGCACTCAAATAACTAAAGGAAAGTTGATTAGCCAACTATTTTAAACAATTGATTTCTATTTACATTTGTATATGGTCTCCTCAGATTTTGGTGGAGATAAATGTTAGTATCCATTGCGAAAAGAAAACCCATCTGTAACATTTTGTCAGCAATTTCCTTTTCCAGTAATAACTATGAAGAAATGTCCCAGTAAATAATATATGAGCCTTTAACTAATAGCCTTACTAATTGGAATACTGGGCTACATTGCTTAATCCAATAAATATTTAACTAATCTATCAATTAACAACACTATTTTTAACAAAACATATGCAGATACACAAAAGAAGATGTTGTTTTAAATCAAAATAGTTTGATAATATTTTCATTCCAATGCTTCCAAAGAAATTTGACAATAAAATCATTGTAAACAACTTAAATAATTTTTCATCTAATTCAAAATTGACACAAAAATGCCACTAAACAACACAGTTTTAATAAAGTCTATTAAATGAATTCTTCTTGGGAAGAGAGGGCAACGAAAGTATAGAGTTTTGCAGCTGAGCCAGAGTTTTTGTGTAAGAGAGAGAGAAAGATCTGTTTGAATTTCTAATAAGCCCATTAAAAATTTTCTATTTTAACCTCATGTTACTTTTGCTGTTTCTTATCTGACATAATTCAAAGAGCTGTAATACAGCAATCCTGAAGTGAAAAAGGCCAGAAATGAGGAAGTAGAAAAAGACTGGTGAATTATTCAAGATATGACAATGATCAAATAAGGCAGACCTAGGTGTCAGCCTATTATGTGCAGTGCTTTTTTTGTTTTTTTAAAAAAAGGTGCCGGAACTCACACACGTCATACAACCCGCCTTGCCTACGCTACAAGGTTCCATCCAAAAAAGGTGCCGGAACTCCGTTCTAGGCATTCTATGACAAAAAAAGCCCTGATTATGTGTATATATAGAGACAGACAGACCAGGGACATTGGGGGTGGAGGTTCAAAAAGCAAGATGATAACCACAGCTAAAGCCCCAACTATTTACTCGCACTGTTGTGCCTTTCATCTTGACTTTTTTTTCACCTTCCCCTCCACAAATGCCCCTAAAACAAAAAGATGTTCTCTGGCATCCAGTATCCTATCACCAGCAACAAAAGTCATGCGTTAGAAGAGAATGGGAGAGGCCATGCAGTAATTAGAAAATAACCTTTGCTTAGCTGTTCATTCTAGCATTGCAAAAATTAAAAAAAATAAAATAAAATGTGGGAAGAAGGGCATTGAGCCATTTTCAGGCCAAAAGTAATACTGCTTAATTTTTCAGTGGCACAAAGAAAGGCTGCACAATTTAAACTAATAAGATTACTTCCTATGTAGATAGGATTTTCCTCTATCACCATATCAAAAAAATTTGTTCAGCAGCAGTTTTTGGCATACCTTCTGCACCTCAGATTTTAGAAGGCTGGTCACTCAGCCTCAGTTTTACACCATTGCAATGTAGTGCAAAAAAAAATATGTGGTGACAAAAAACACCAGCACCTTCACCATAGCTGTGAATAAGCCATAGCTCCAGAATATCAGTGCCTGAAGACAGCAATGTCTACTAAGCAGAAAGGCTGCTCTGAAGTAAGAACAGGTGAAGGGGTTGGAGAAAAAGCTGAAGGAGATGCCAGGAGATGACTAAGAGAAGCCTGCAGAAAAAGTACCCATTGGAGTACTCATATCAGGCCTATCTAAGCAAACTCCTCCACATTTCTCTGCTGCCAGGCCAGGACTCACTCATTGCAGAGAAAAGAGCTGGGTCCTCCTCACATTGGAAACCTTTACTAGGCAGGAAATTGCTTATATGCTCATAAACAAGGCTGACAGTTTTAAATAAGAGTAGGAGAACAAGCCTCAAACTGCTGTTGCCAGGTCAATTTCCTTCCTTGGTTAGATATTTTATTTGGTGAGTTTCAGTGAATTCATTGTTTGAACTCCAAAGAGTCTGCTTTTTTGTCAACCCAAGCTCCTGAAATGCTCAAGGGATTGGGAAGAATAAACTTCATCAGATACTTTACATCTTTGAAGACACCAATGTTTGCTTTTTAGTACTCACTAGTCTGATCCTCCCCTCTCTGTCTGCAAGGGTTTCTACCCCAAAATGCAAGAAAATGAAGTGTGGTAAACATACGAGGATCATAGTAACAGAGACATCACTTAAGTCTGCTTAGCAGAAAATGCAAGATCTGCTGAATGATGCAGCAGAATCATTGCCTTTGGATTTTTCTCATGCTAAAGATTGTGCTTTCAACGTCTACTGCAGGGGTCTGCAACCTTGACAACTTTAAGACTTTGTGGACTTCAGCTCCCAGAATTCCACAGCCAGCACTGGCTGAGGAATTCTGGGAGCTGAAGTCCACAAGTCTTAAAGTTGTCAAGTTTGCAGACCCCTGGTTTACTATATTTGCCCCAAATCTTAACTGGTGCCAGTTGCTCATTTTCTCACCACCCCTGGTATCATCACCATTTTCTGATATCACTATGTCCTTTTATCAACATTACACACAAGACTAGAAAGGACAAATCCTTTTTAATCATATATTGCAGGCAGCTCAAAAAAGAACTTTAAAGAAAGGCTGTAATAATCCAGTGTAGAACATTCTGTTTTATCACTTGAATAGTAGAAGATTAAAGGGATTTTTTCCCCAAGCCACAATCAGAATTAGGTAAAGAGGTTTGAAAACTTTTCACACAAATATAATATCAAAGAAAGTTACTAAGACAAATACAATTTTCTATTAAGTGTACATTATGGGCAGTCCCAGATATTCATCAAATCAGACACACTCCTGAAGCTCTTTTTTGAAGATTCTGCCCACTTACCCATCATAAGTTCAGTTAAGCTAGGCAGTATTCTTGAGAGTAGCCCAAGAGATCCAGAATATTCCATCTTCTCAGTTCCAGACAGAGCAACTATATCATGGCTCTTTGAGATGAGTCTTTATTAGAAAAGGAGGCCCATCATAAATCACAGCTTCCATCTAATCTAGAAATTGTCAACAATAACAACAACCAGGAATATATATTTATTCCAATCTCCATCAAAGGCAGACATGAAAACCAGTATACTAAGCCCTCCCCCCCACTTTTTGTACTACAACCCTGTATTGCAAAGAAAAAAAATCTTATTGAGTATAAAGACTTATTTGAAAGTAGCATTGTGCTCAAATTGGAATGCCAATTCTTTCCTCAAGGGCCAAAAGTAGGATCTTAAAAGTGGCTACCAGTTCTGACATTATGATATTTGAATAAGGACAGCGCTGACAACATATTTTATCTTTTTGTCATCTGTGCTATATAATCATTATTTTACATATTTGCAAGACAACCACATATGATAAAATGAACCTGGATTTTGATTACATTTCTAGCACTTATTAGAAATCCCTTTATACATTTTCACTAGTTTATCTGGGATTAGGTACCAATGATACATCATTTTATAAAAGTTTTCTTTTAAACTATAATTTAATGTGAATTTTAGTCCATTCATTCATACAATCTCCCATTTATCTAGCATTATATTATAACCAAAAATGTTTGCCCATTTTACCATACACTCTTTAACATATTCATCTTCTAGGTTCATCTTAAGTAGCACTTTATATACTTTAGAAAACAAGTGGTCATCTCCAGAACATAAATTAACCTCCAATTCAGATTTAGTTCCTGTGAAAACAAAAACTTTTAAGGTGCCTTTAAATATTTGTATTTGAAAGTTTATTAAAGATCAATTGGATGAGTTCCACAAAGAATAGAATAGAATAGAATAGAATAGAATAGAATAGAATAGAATAGAATAGAATAGAATAGAATAGAATAGAATAGAATAGAATAGGAAGGGACGTTGGAGGTCTTTTCCTGCAACACCCTGCTTAGGCAGGAAACCCTATACCATTTTGGACAAATAGTTGTCCAATCTCTTATTTAAAACTTCCAGTGTTGGAGCATTCACAACTTCTAGAGGCAAGTTGTTCCACTGATTAATTGTTCTAAGTGTCAAAAAATTTCTTCATGAAATATTGGAACACTGCTATCATGTCATCCCTAATCCTTCTCTTCATTAAACTAGATATACCCAATTCCAGCAACCGTTCCTTATATGTTTTAGTCTTCAGTCCCTTGATCATCTTTGTTGCTCTTCTCTGTAATCTTTCTAGAGTCTCAACATCTTTTTTACATCATGGTGACCAAAACTGGATGCAGTATTCCAAGTGTGGTCTTACCAATTCATGGCTCACAAAAAAATTTGTTGCATCTCATAAAATAAAGTATTTACTGTTATCAGTAATTCATAGGTTTTCTTCAACAGGTGAATTATTTTGAAAATTCAAGAGGTGAGATACTTTGAAAATAATTCACCCATTGAAGAAAACACAGCCTGCCCAACACAATCCAACAATTGCAAATTGACTGCAAGTGTGCTCTGTTGTTTCCCTTCCTTGTCCCCAACATCAAGGTTGTCAGAAATAAAAACTCACAATCCAGGATTCATGATTAAATATCAATATTAATTTATTTATATTTCATATTTCTAAATAACCCATCTCCCCCAGAGATGAAATTAAATTAAAATCTGTATTATCCAAACCATATTGTGAATCTAAAGTGGCCTGATATGGGCACACTTTACAAACAACTTCTTTAAGCCACAAACCATGGCCTGATACAAGTCTGTGAATGAATCATTATGTGTTATTTTGTTCACTATCTTCTAAGGACTATGCTCTAGATGATTACTTAACCTGAAGTAAAGTGCAAAGTTGCTGCTATGCAGTAAATTGTTTGTGTATGTGTGACCAAAATCTTTTAATTTAAATATATATTTTTCCTGAGTTGATTCTGTTGTACACTCACTGAATTATAAAAATCTTCTTATGGGCTTGTAGCTTTCTTCAGAAAAGTTAAGTGTAAATGTACAAAGCAATTATATTTTTTTCTGAAATGATCTTATAAGTTGGATAACAGTCACAGATGGAGGAGTACAGACTTCTCTTCGTTCTGTCATCTGTAATGAAGCCAACATACAGTACAGTCACCAAAGATTCTAACAATAAGGTTACATACCTTGTCCTTGGAAAATAGTATAACAGGCAATTTTTGTAATAACAGGCCTGAGATAAAATTGTTTTTGCTACACATTCAGAAGCAATATTGGGCAGATACAAATGATTAATGGTTCACAGTTTCTTTCAGTAATGGGTGAAAATATGATTCCTGAACACTCTGACTTTAACAGAAAATGAACTGAAATGTATGGGTGCTTCCAAATGTAGCTTACATTGTATAGTCACCCTACCTTATTTTAGAGATCTACAAGTAATGTCATTTATTTGTAATTATCAGGCATTTTCCTGTAATTTTTATCTATTTTTATCACTAAAAAATGTTAGGGGGGGGTATGTTGTAATGGAAGACTCAAATTGACTTAGCAATCTCCTCCTGCCCAGTGCTTTTTCTAACTCCCCTACCCCCATTTTACTTTATTTGGAAGAGTGATCCTGATCCAGCTTCAGCGTTTTCTTCAGATTCTTCCAGAAATCAAAGGTCTGGACAGGCGAATGTCTGTCCCAGTCATTTTGCAGCTACACACCACCATCTGCTGGACTTTTCATTAACACCAGCTCTTTGTAACAATTCTCACAAATACAGTGCTAATTCTGGAATAAGAATCCAATCTGAGATATGTAACCAAAGAAAACACAGATAAAATAATATCTGAACATTCAAAATAAAAATGTTCAGACTTTAGTGGAACCTATATTAAACAAATTTTAGGATTTTGTTTTGATGAGACTTGATATGAGTGTAAATTTCTTCTTATAAATATACATCTTGCAAATTTTACTTTGTTACAGTTGAGCAAAGGTAAAACTATAATAGCAGATTAATATCACAGAATGATGAAAGTATGTTGAATCTGCCTTTCCATACCTTGATATCTTGTTTATCTGATACGCCATGTATTGTATCTGCTTGCTGTTTTACTATCCCCTCTGATAGTCCAAGTAGAATGCCTGACAGCAGATTTAGACAAGATGACAGCACTGCAAAGGAGGATGCACCAATCATTTTCTAAAAGAGAAGTTTGCTTCCAGGTATGTATTTTCTGAACAGATTGAACTTGGCAAAAAGTACAGAGGGCTTTCAGGCTTGATATATCTCCCTGGCCACCAGTGATAGCTGAGTTATCTTTCTCATCACCTTACCAATTTCTCATGTAGAAAAGCACAGTCTCCTGTCAAATCCTACATGAATGCATAATCTACAATCTCACCCTTACTTTATGATTCCAGATCTAGTTCCAGTAGTTATAAATCTAATCTTGCCTCCTGTGGTACATTTTAGATATATGTGGCCAGTTCCCCAATAGCCATGGAGAGATGGCATTCCAAGACGCTTGGAATGACCCCCAGTTTGGAGGTGACTGACCTAAGAGCCATTATCTGTATATATTCTCTAGTCATCCTTGCAGCATGCAAGAGGCTGTAGAGCCTTCATAATCAAAATAAGATAGGCTGAATGTGCAAGAAAGCTAAAAATAAAATCACATGGTTCAACAGCCTTTGAGACTGTGGCAATAGTGCAATGTATAACTGCAACAGGCTTATGGTTTTTCCTTTGTGGACTATTTTTCTTTCAGTGCTACTTGTTTGAACTTATATGGCTTCAAATGACATGTCCAAACGTAGAGTGGTTTATGCTAGGGCAATGATATACCTCCAAATAGATCCTATTCTCTGTCTGCCATTTGAATTCCTGTAACATAAATCAAAGACAGGCCTTGTCCAATTGTTTTCCCACACTCTTTGGTTTAAAACAATTCTTTCCACAAATGTCTAAGGAAAGATGGATTTTCCTAACCCACAGGGTCAATCTGGGAGAATTTTAGCTAGCAAAGCTGGGAAGAAAAGGATCCTTAACACTCAATTTGTCAACATGTTTTAGGGCAAGTCTAAACGTAGCAACTCTTAAGACAGCCCCGATGGATTGTCTGTCTGCTCTAGCAGAGCACAGAATGTTCATTTCAGGAGAAAGTAATGAGATTCACTGTAGTCTTTAAACAGCATCAAGCAGTATCAATATCTGACAAGAATCAAGTACAGAAACAACTAAATCAGTGGTGGCTTTTCTTTTCTTTTTTTCTTTTTGGTTTCACAAAAACTGCTGTAGGTAGCAATGGTGTTTCAAGGCAAAACAGACGAGATCTGATGTTTATTTTTCTGCAAACTATACATTACTGCTGGTATGTTTATACTATTGAATGAACTGTAGACTATCTTCATCCCTCCAGCAATCCAATATCTGACCACTGAAATTCAGTGAGAAAATGGCCAGAATTCAGAGTTTCCTACTGCCATTTCTACACTCAGCCTCTGAAAGGGCACTGAAACCTGGATGAAAATTGTTCTGTTCCTGTCTCCTCTAGCCCTGTTCAAATGTTCCAAAACAAATTCTCAACCTGAGAATCTTCTTGGTAAGCCCCACACTCCATAACATCATTCAATTGATATCAGAGTGCTTTAGACATCCATGCATGTAGCAACATCTGTGCTATTCATATGACTGCCCTAACAGGATGACATCGTTTGAATGATATCATGTGGGGAGGCTATATTGGGAGTCTTCATACAGGGAATATTCCATCTTTTTTGAGCATCAACAAAGGCCAATGATAGCACATCTACTACAACTGAGAATCAGCATTTAAATATTCAAAGAGAATAAATTATGGAACCAAAAGAAGATTCTGCAGGCTTATTAAATATCTAGTTCCCAATGTAAGCATGTCACTAAGCTCACTAACAGATGTTTTTATCACTAATAGAAGAAATAAATACCTGATTGTGAGAAACTCTTTAATATAATAACCTATAATGCCTAGAATTATTCTGAAAATAACCTGTCGCAATTGATATCTACTATAAGGCCTTCAAAACAAATTTACAAGTTCTAAGGCAAAGTTAAATGTAACTAATTGATTGCCTGATAGCCAAATTCCAACACTATAATTATTGGATCATATCTGCACAGCATAATGATAATATGATTAATGAAAATCAAAACTCAACAGTACTTCAGATGGTAAGCTCTAAGTTACTTAAAATGGGTTTAAGATGGGCCATATAATATTTGCTGGTGGTTATTAACCAAATGTGTGTGGATAGGTGTTTATGTGTGTTTATTAGCCTTGAATTTGGCCATGGATGGTTCTGTTTGTTTGTTTGTTTTTATATTCAGAAGAAAATATTGCTTCGGTTAAAAAATAAACCAAGGAGCCAGCTTCCTAAATTATCTTAAAAACCTCTAGCAGAATGAATATCTTTCTTCTGTCTTTTACCTTCCTTTTCAAATAATATTTACTACCAGGGTTTATTGGACATGAGTAGATAGATACTATGCATCTTTAAAGTGGAGGATATGATTTTTGCCTCAGCTATTTCTTTCAGAACGCATTAGTGTAATATTGGAAATTATATATGTTGGTTTTTCTGGGCCTAGTCTTCTCTAGATTTGTTGGGACTATATTTAAAAGAATTTCCAGCCAGCATTTTTAAATACCATGACATTGGCAACCCTAAGTAGAAATTTTGGACATTGTAGATTAGTGCAGGGCTTTTCAACCTTTTCACCCATTGTACCACTTTTAGAATATGACAACATCCGAGTACCAGCAGTCCAAGGAAAAAAGTGATAAAGTACAGGTAGTCCTCGACTTACAACAGTTCGCTTAGTGACTGTTCAAAGTTACAATGGCACTGAAAAAGTGCCCCCCAAGGCACAGCCAAGCAAGACACTTGCCTGCGGTGCTCTTCCTCCTTGTTGTGAGCATTTCTATTGAGGATTGGCAGTGGGGGTGGGGTGGGGGGGTGTTTGGTTTTTATTCCCCCCGTCTGCTGGGTGGTTGCAGCAGGTTTTGGTCACTTCACATGACCCTGGGACACTGTGACCGTCATAAATATGAATCAGTTGCCAGGCATCTGAATGTAAATCACAAGACCCTGGAGATGCTGCAACATTCCAGCTGATCGGCACGTCTTCTGGGCTCAGCAGAAGCGCCAGATCAGCGCCATGCTCCAGCTGGAGTCTGGTGCTGATCCTGGCGCTTCCACTGAGCCCTGACAGCCCTGAAGAAGCGCTGATCTTGGCGCTTCCGCTGAGCCCTGACAGCCCTGCAGCTCCAGCCATCTCTTGCTCAGGCTTGTGCGGTGCTGCCACTGGTTCAGCTCATTCCCCTCCCCCCTACCACTTTTCTAGGATGGTTGCGTACCACCTGCCAGGTGCCAATGTACCACAGGTGGTACCCGTACCACTGGTTGAAAAGCCCTGGATTAGTGAATGTGTTCCACACATGCATGAAAGTTTGTAATTAGACATCACACCAAGTTATAGTTCTTTTAATCATATTTAATAAGCCTCAACTAGCTAAACTAAAGATCAAGATTTCCAGTCTACATTAAATCATCTTAGACAATCTTATCAAAATTGTTCAAACCTGATTGTAGCTTTGCCTGAAACTATGAACCAAGCTATAGGTAGATACCTTACCTAAAAATGCTGTACGTAACATCTTCGGGAAAAGAAGCCATAACAATAACACTGAAGGAAAGAACTTAATTAGTATTCAGAGTCTGCACCTAGCTATGCAAACATTATTTGATGAGATTTGGAAATAAATTTTCTAAAAGAAAAATATATTTTTCTCCAGCTTACAAGGCAAAGTAATGACATTCAGATCTAAATAACCTTCAAACAGAGTGTCTGCCCTCCAGGTATCTGCCGGAGCAAATAAATGCCCTATTTTAGGTAATGAGAGGAACTTCAGCTATGTAAGAAAAGAAAGAAACATGGATTTTAATAATTCAGAGAGAAACAGTGAAAGAAATCAAATACATTTCATGCAGGAAAAAAGCCAGAATGCTAAATTTTGTTCTGTCAGACAATAAACCTGTGTGTATGGGTATAAAATATATTTTGAGCTGAATTGAAACAGAATTACTTACCTGATTGCCAATAAATTTCTAGCATCCTGCCTGTGAAAATCACCATATAAACTCAGTAATATTTATTTTTTTACAAGTACTTCTGTCTTATTTATATATTAATGTACATTTTATCACTTCATCTTACCCTATTCTGCCACAATATTAGTTTCCTCCTTAAGCTAAAGAAATTTTGCTACTATAGTTCCTTCTAATCAGTGACAACCAGTGGATTAAAGATAGCATTTTGTCATTGTAATACAACCTTTTCCCCTTTTCTATTGCATAAGGCATTACAATACAGGTTCAAAATGGGGGTGAGCTTTTATCACAATATGGCAATGCTGCTTTTATCAATTATCAATTCAAGCAAAAAAATCTAAATAACTGAGCAAATATCCCAAACAAAGAATAACAGAACAACAGAGTTGGAAGAGATCTTGGCAGTCTTCTTGTCCAACTCCCTGTTAAGGCAGGAGACCCTACACCATTTCAGACAAGTGGTTGTCCAATCCCTTCTTAAAAATCTCCAGTGATGGAGCACCCACAACTTCTGGAGGCAAGTCATTCCCCTGATTAATTGTTCTCACTATCAGGAAGGCAAGAAAATGATCCGTGAACACCTGTCCAGCCTAGACCAGGGCTTTTCAACCAGTGGTACGGGTACCACCTGTGGTACATTGGCACCTGGCAGGTGGTACGCGACCATCCTAGAAAAGTGGTAGGGGGGAGGGGAATGAGCTGAACCGGTGGCAGCACCGCACAAGCCTGAGCAAGAGATGGCTGGAGCTGCAGGGCTGTCAGGGCTCAGCGGAAGCGCCAAGATCAGCGCTTCTTCAGGGCTGTCAGGGCTCAGTGGAAGCGCCAGGATCAGCACCAGACTCCAGCTGGAGCTCGGTGCTGATTCTGCTGCTTCTGCTGAGCCCAGATGAAGCGTCGATCAGCTGGAATGTTGCAGCATCTCCAGGGTCTTGTGATTTACATTCAGATGCCTGGCAACTGATTCATATTTATGACGGTCACAGTGTCCCAGGGTCATATGAAGTGACCAAAACCTGCTGCAACCACCCAGCAGACGGGGGGAATAAAAACCAAACACCCCCCACCCCACCCCCCACTGCCAATCCTCAATAGAAATGCTCACAACAAGGAGGAAGAGCGCCGCAGGCAGGTGTCTTGCTTGGCTGTGCCTTGGGGGGCACTTTTTCAGTGCCATTGTAACTTTGAACAGTAACTAAGCGAACTGTTGTAAGTCGAGGACTACCTATACTTTATCACTTTTTTCCTTGGACTGGTGGTACTCGGATGTTGTCATATTCTAAAAGTGGTACAATGGGTGAAATGGTTGAAAAGCCCTGGCCTAGACGAGTTCAACTCATCAGGACCAGATGGATTACACCCCAAGGTTCTCAAGGAACTGGCAGATGTGATCTCAGAACCACTGAACTATATTTTTCAAAGATCTTGGAGCACTGGGGAACTACCAGAGGACTGGAAAAGAGCTGATGTAGTTCCAATCTTCAAAAAAGGGAAAAAATGGATCCAGGAAATTACAGACCTATCAGCCTGACCTCAATACCTGGGAAGATTCTGGAAAAGATAATCACACAATGAATCAGCAAACACCTAGAGGCAAACAAAATCACTACTAAAAGCCAACATGGGTTTGTCAAAAACAGATCATGCCAGACAAACTTATTGCATTCTTTGACCAAGTGACAAAATTAGTGGATCAGAGGAATGCTGTGGATATAATTTACTTGGACTTCAGTAAGGCATTTGATAAAGTAGATCACAACCTACTACTCGATAAGATAGAAAAAAGTGGGTTAGACAGCATCACCACCAGATGGATTTCTAGCTGGCTGACCGGCCGTACTCAGTGTGTGGCCCTCAATGGAACTGCATCTACATGGAGGGAAGTGTGTAGTGGGGTGCCCCAGGGCTCTGTTCTAGGCCTAGTGCTCTTCAACATCTTCATCAACTATTTGGATGAGGGGATAGATGGGGAACTCATCAAATTTGCGGATGATACCAAGCTGGCAGGAATAGCCAACACTCCAGAAAACAGGCTTAAGATACAGGAGGACCTGGACAGACTTGAACATTGAGTGCTATCTAACAAAATGAAATTCAATGGTGAAAAAAGTAAGGTTCTACATTTAGGCAAGAAAAACCAAATGTACAGGTATAGTATAGGGGGTACCTTGCTCAATAGTAGTAACTGTGAGAGGGATCTCAGAGTCCTAGTGGACAATCACTTAAATATGAGCCGGCAGTGTGCTGCAGCTGCCAAAAAAGCCAACTCAGTGCTGGGCTGCATTAACAGAGGGATAGAATCAAGATCACCTTAGCCCTCACAGCTGTCAAAATGCAAGGGCTAGGGAGCTCTACCCACAGTTCTCTGTACTTGTTTAGAGTCTCAACATCTTTTTTGTTTCATGGTGACTAAAACTGGATGCAGTATTTCAAGTGTGGTCTTACGAAAGCAGTATAAAGTGATATGAACACTTCATGTGATCTTGTTACTATCCCTCTGTTGATGTAGCCTAGGACTGCATTGGCTGTTTTGGCAGCTGCAGCACACTGCTGGATAGTATTTAAGTGGTTATCCACTAGGGCTCCTAGATCCCTCTCACAGTTACTGCTTTTGAGCAAGGTGCCACCTACTGTATTCTATACCTCTGCATTTGGTTTTTCTTGCCTAAGTGTAAAACCTTACTTATCTCCCAACACTTTCCAGTTGATTTGGATTATAATATCCATATTGGCTGAACCAGACTGTGTTATAAATTAAAATGTTCTGTATGGGTGTGTGAAACTGACTTGAACAATCATTAGTGAATCAGGTTTTATAAATATAACAGAATATAAAATCATTTATTGAAAATATATTATAGGAATAAGCAAAGTCTAGCCTCTAGCTGGTTATATCCTATGAAGAAGAGAATCAAAAGGCATATCTTTTAGACAAATAAGGCAAAATTATAGACAAAGAGGCAGATGAAATTTTTAGTTTTCTGTCTAAATGTTGCCATCCTTTTGAGGTCAACAGGTCATGGTGATTGCTCAAGAGTCAATGCCATTGAATTCACACTTCCAATGGATGGGAATCACAATACAACATCCGTGAGGCACTAGGTTGAGTAAGATTGGGTTAGAAACATCATCAAAAATTGGCATTTCCCCCTTTTATTTATTAATTTATTTTTATCCCAACTTCCTATAGCCAAAATATTTTTATAAAGATACCAAAGTATATATGGAAAGATAGCTATAACATACAGAATCACTGGACCATTTGCCTGAAACAAATTATAATTCTACCCAACTGAGGGAATCCCACTTATGGGAATAATAATTAAGGAATGTAAAGTGTATAAATCTACTCCACCTCCATCCCTCCTTCTCACTGCCTGTGAAATTGGCATAATTCTGCCATATTGGATTCCATAAAGCAAGAATTAGTTCTACTCTATCTGAAATTTACAGAGATTTAAATTACACATCTCCATTTCATCTAGCATTATTATTATTATTTCAAAGCTTACTTTGTTCAAAATTGTTGAATTCTTGAGGGAGAATTCTTGTCCCTCAAATTATTTTCAGTAACTATTTTACTGCTAACATTGGATGTTCTTGCTTTGACAACATATGAAGATGCAGCCTTTTTCTTTCTTATGCTTTACTCTTAGAATTAGATGATGCTGGGGGAGGAGAAGGAATGTGGTGGAAGTTAGTTAGGCATAACAATATTGTATTAGTGTGTGATTTCAGACCTTTAAATAAGAGATGATAAGAATTGGGTTGGAGAATAGGAGGGAAAGCCTGCATTTCAAACTAATTGGAGAATGTGATTTATGACTGTTAATTAGAGGAGGGAATTGTGTTTGATACTATGTGCTAAGGGGAGGGGAATCCAGATTTTGGCTTCAACTATGTTAGTGCCCGAAGCTATGCTACTCCAATAAAGATTCTTTAAGGTAAACAACTGCCTCGAAGTTCTTTGAAGAGTTTCATCTGTTGGAACATTGTGTATCAGAATTGTTTCTATTCAGCAATCATGCGAAGATTCCTCAGCAACAACACATCCAGATAAAACAAGCATTTTGTTTTTATTTCATAAAAAAAGATTCGGGGTCCTCTTAAAGCAGAGGTGGGGAACAATGGTCCTTTATGAGTTGTGGACTGGGAGTTGAAGTCCACAAGTCATAAAATGGCCATCATTCCCCACCCCTATCTTAAAGCAATGAATATTGCTTTAGTATTCTGAATATTTGTTCAGATATCAGCAGATTCAGGCATTTCTTCTAATGGCTACAAAAGTAGTTAAAAGTGCTTTGGGAACACAAAACAGAGGTTTGAAAGTTACTACTGACAAAGAAATATTCAGAACATAGTGGGGAGACATCACTAAAGGAAGGAACTGAGGCATTCGTTTACATTTCCCTTAAGGAATCACCACCATGATCTTGTTGGCTGATTAGTACAATTATTTTATCTTGTAAAGTCAGTCAGTACAGTAATAACTAGAGGATGCAATATCTAAATCTGAAAGACTGACTTGTCAAAGGTCAAACTGAACAAGTGTGAGGAGCCTGCGGCCTTCTAGTTTTTGTTGAACTACAAGTCCATTATCTCTGATCAATGGGCCCATTGGCCGTAGATGGTGGCAATTAAAGCCTAATTGTATTTTCCCACTGTTAATCCAGAAATCTCAAGTTTCAAAGAAAGGAATGCTAGGCAGATTAATGGAGTGGGGGGGGGGTTAGAGTGGAAATGTCAGTGATGTCAATTCATCATGATATCATAGTGTAAATGACACAATTAATATAATTTGTGTCTTTTGAATGATAAAGTCGCACCTGTGTGACAACATCATTTCAGAGTTCAAGGTGACATATACGAGAAACTTCCTTTGTTTTATTACCACTACAAGTCTGTCAATTGAAATGAGAGGTCATCTGGTGACTTTAAAATTGATTCTCAAACTTCATTCTCTGGTCAAACAAATAATCAAAGCATTCTATTATATTTAGCCTTTGTTCACACATGGTGCTAAACCATGGCTTGTATTAATTATGAACTATAGAGTAAATCAATGTAGCTGGAATCACACATTATTCTACGTTATACCTGACTTTACCAACTATAAAGGCTAGCTTCACATTCATGCTAAGACCAAACAAGCAAATCACATTATGGCTCACATGTGGTCTCAGTCTAGTTCCCTTCTTGTTCTAATCTTGATGCAATTTGCTTAATTTTGATTTGGTGTGTTGGGGTTTGTAAAACCATATTTTATGCCTAATCCTTAGGTGTCTAAAAGCATAGTTTATGGCCCAGCACAATATTTGAGTGCAGTCTTTTCTGGCTTATTCAATAAACTACGGAAATAACTTAAGCAAGGTAAATCACTAGCCAGTGAAACTACTGTGGGGTTTAGAAGTCTGAATTTTATTCTCAGCTAGAAGAAAATAAGAAATTGATTCCTTCTGTTTTAATATAGTATTGTTATCATGTAACACAAGTAACAAGGAATGCAGAATGCTTTCTGATGCTGCAACTAACCAAAGTTGATCCCGAGGCAAGAAATGTGTACCAAGGACACTTTACTGAAATAAACAGAATGTTCAGTCAGAAACAAAATTACCTTCCCTGCTATATGGTGCAGATTAGAGAAAACAAAAAAACGAACATCAGCCACAAGGTTCTGATCTAAGAATTTGCCTCATTAGTGACATAAGAGGTAAGCCTTTACACAATTAATTATGCACTATGGATTAGCATAGTTTCTCTCTGTTTCTAGATAATTCTCACTGACCTAAGTTCAGGGCTCTCAGTTCATTTTGGCTGAGGCCCAGAAATCATTATACAGATATCTTAATAAAATCAAACTGAGATGGCAATTGCTCTGATTCTCATTTTAGTGATTTTTTTCCCCACACTACTTTAACAAGGAAAAAAAAGATCCATGATATTGTATTACGTCATATCACATGTTGGCACTAATTCACACATGCATGTTAATTGGACAATAACTTATCACTCGATAATTTATGACTGAAGGCATGAACTAGTCCTATTGTGCTGAAGAGAGAGTTAGATGATGACTGGCTGGTTGGGACTATTTCAAATATGCAAAGCATTGATGGATGCTGTAATAATCCAACTGATGAACAGTTAAGTGTGAACTCATCCCAACTTGCAGTGCTCTATATTACACTTAAATGCACCAAAGATTATAAATTACATTTATAATAAACCTGGTATTAAAGTCTCCAAATTAGTCAGAGAGAAGTTTGAAACATCACAATAATGTTGGCCCAGCTGATTCTATTGCATACATCCTCCTTATCTATGTTGCCCCCAGCTGTTTTCTGCCAGTAGGTATATCTGAGTTGTTGAGAACATGTTATAGAAATTCTGTGCAAAATGGACACTATGCTTGATTACAATCAGAAAGAAAACATGAAATGGCAAACTGGTATGGCTGCTTTCTGTCACCCTCTCTTTTTTCAGTGAATGCTATCTATTAAAGTTTTGTCCTTTTTGAGAAGCCAAGAAGACACACTGGTAGATTGGTTTTATTTTCTGTGAATGCATGAAGAGTCTACCCAGCAGCATTCCTAAAGATAAAGAAGCCTGAGTTAGCGTTTTCTTTGCAGTGTGCCAACTTCCTACTTGATTATGTTAATTAAAATCCATTTTAAAATAATATAATCAGATAGGACATGGAACAGATGTGATATTGGAAGCTCTTGCAATATTGGCTAAAGCAGAGTGAAAAATGTGACTTTCCAAATGTTGCTAGTGTGCAATTTTCATAAGTAATGACCTTACTGACTAGAGGTGGCCATATCTTGTGGGAAAATTGATTTTTATTCCATATAAAATATTTATATAGAGGCTCCAAAGTGCTATCTGAGAACATCTGTAAAGATTTTAAAATATTTCCATTTGAAACCTGTTTTATTGACTGATTTTTTGTTTCTTTGTTTATTTTGGTCATGATATTGAAAAGGACCAGAGTCACTGGTTTGAGAAAATGGTATCTGGAAAGTTCATGAAAGCCAGATGTGTAAATGTTACTTGTAAAAATGATCATTATCAGTAGCCTGGCTACAAATACTGGGAGATAGACTTTTCTTGCCAGCATTTTGCTTAAGCATATTATGAGATAAGCAGATAATAGTTTGTTTTGGCCATTACTTGTGCCCTAGTATTGGCTCTGCATCTCAGGCAAATGATTGCCTATTTTTTTTTTGTCAGATTGCCTGCATTTTTTGTTTCCCTTTTTGTTATCAAAATATTTAAAAGGGTTTTTGGCATTTACATTATGAAAATGTTTGTTTAGTGGTTCATGGATTTAGTTCACAATTTAGTTCATAGTGAGATATTCAGTTTGAGTCTGATTTACATCATACCAACCTCCTGTCAAGCAAATTAGCTGCATATGGAAACTGAGATTTTACAATTATCAAGGGTTGTGGAGCGAAGTGCCATAACTACATAGATGAGACCCAAGCCTATTGTTCTCCATCCTCAACAGATGAGATAGCCTCAAGGTTAGCTTCTGCATGTGCCAGATTGTATCCTGGATGATGTGCAACACATTGGAGCTGAATCCAGAAAAGCTTCAGTATCTGGTGATCAAGGGAGAACTTGTCCAATGGAAAGGGAATGTTCTTGTTCTAGATTAGAAAACTTTTCTCTGAAAGATCAGGTGTTCCTTGTCCTATGCTGTTCTTGAGTCGTCAGAACAGTGGAATGGGAAGGGTTGTCTATTTCCATTTTTGCATAATTTACCAGTTTTGCCCCTTCCTTGAGAGATTTGATTTGGCTTCCAAACACTGGTTAGCTCCTAGTTAGAATACTGTAATGTGCTCTATGTGGCAATACCTTTGAAAGAGATTTAGAAATTACAGCAGATTCAACAAGAGGCAGCCAGTGACAGCCTCATTACCTAGACCAGACCAAGAAATCAACTCCACAAGAAGGCTAAAACAATTTTTTATTGAAGCTGATTATAGTAACAGAATCCTGCAAATCCAGTTGTGCCATACTTCCTTCTCCTCTTTCTATTTCAGTGAATTAGGAAGGTGTCTGCCTGAGCTACTTCCAAATGTGCTGGGCTTAAAAAATACTTCAGCCTCTTTTATCTAGCTCACAATTCCTCCATCAATACTGTATGTCAGCATTTCCAATGGAAGTTGTCAGACTTGAAGGTAATAATCTTTTAGATTGTTACTGACTCCTCCACAGTTATATGCTTTAGAAAGCTTTCTAAGGCAGAAGAAACTTCCTTGGGCAAACGGGAAGTTCTGGAAATTAACCCTTTTGCTCCCCCAGACAATTGGATGCTCTCAGACAGCTTCTGGAAAAAGAAGAAGTGATCGGGTGAGTCTCTGGCTGGGGGCTGGGCAACCAAGAAACAAGTTCACTGTGGAGGAACCAGACATTCTTAAATGGACATTAAAGTCTGTCACTGCATCTTAGATACTAGCTGTTGCGTATTTACCTTTCCTTCTTAAAAGAGGCTCCCTCTGGCTGCAGCCTGCCTTTTACTTTTTGTGGAATCATCATCATTTCTGAGGCTTTGGGACTTTAAGATGGCGAGAGGGAGGAGTTGCTTTATCTGAGTCAAATTAAAGAAGTTGGTAAACAGTGTGGAAACTATTTTTGAAACTTTTGGATTTAAATTTCTTAGAGGACTTTGTATTCTCAACAGACTCTGCTGAACTTTTTTTATTTTTAAACCAAAGCTTCCGTGAACAGTGCTTTGTTTTGGCTGGAAGGAGGGGGAGAAACAGTTTCAGTTTCTTTTACTTCTGATTGGTCTAGCACAGTGGTGGCGAACCTATGGCACGGGTGCCAGAGGCGGCACTCAGAGCCCTCTCAGTGGGCACATGTGCCATTGCCCCAGCCTCGCCTCCCCCCCGTGACCCCCTCCTCTCCAGTAGCCCCTCTGAAGGAGAGTCGCCCCTGAGTGTGGCCCATGCGGAGCAGCGCAGCCAAGGACATGGCAGCCAGGCAGCGTAGAGAAGACTCTGCCCTCACACCCCATCGCGCACAGTTGATGCTGCAGGGCGCGGGCACAGGGCGCGTGACTGCCATAGCATTACTGGGCTGCCTAGGCGATCTGCGGCGGGCCCTGGAGGTGGTGAGTGGCCCTGTGGGCAGGCGGGGCGGGAGATGAGAGGCGGAATGGGGGCAGGACAGGGGGTGGAGTGGGGGCGGGGCCAGTTTTTGGGCACTCGGTCTCTAAAAGGTTCTCCATCACTGGTCTAGCAGCAGAGAAAGGGACATAAACTAGGTCTTTTCTACTATAGTGGTGCTGTTTGACCACACGAGGGAGCCAAAGACTGCAGAATTGTGATTCCCCTTTTAACTTTTTAGTGGCACTATTCAAGCTATGGGACTTAATGTTACAAATTAACTAACTTAAAATTTTGACTTTAAATTTAAATTTTAGTCATATTCTGAAGGCATGGCTACCTGTAAGAGAACAGAGAAGATACTGGAAGATGCAGAGCCCTTAAGATCCTTTTTGGATGAATATACAATCAAAAACCGTAAAGTTATATAGGTGATGGGAGCTAAACTTGAATTAAAAATTGACACATTAGCAAAGGAGTTTCGTGAGGAGATACAATGTTTGACAAGAGACATTAAATAGGTGAAGGACAGAATTGATTTTTTGGAGCATAAACAGGGAAAACAAGACAATTTGTTTGAAGCTGAGCTGGATGAGAGGACTCTCTTGGAAGCCCAAGATAAAGAGTTTCAATTAAGATTTAGAGCAATCCCTGAATGAACTGGAGAGGATAGTAGATTAAGGATGATTAAAGCTTTGGCTCTGTTAATTAATTGTGAAGATAAGTTCCTCGATCTTGAGGTGGATAAGGCTTACAGAGTAAACTCAAGATTTGCCACTGTGAGAAAATTACCAAAGGACATCCTAGTTTACTTCATAAGAAAAATAATGAGAGATTGTGTTCTGGATTGCCACTTCAAATCCAAATTATGAATGAAAAATGTAGACACAATTATTTTGAAGGAAATTCCTGTAAGAAGTCTGAGAAAAAGGAAAGGTTACTCATTCCTTACAGATATTTTGAAGAAGAGAAAAATTCCCTTTCATTGGGATAAGCTTGAGGGAGTGATACTCAGAAACAATGAGCAAAGATTTTGGTTGAATTCTATAGATAAAGCCAAGGATTTCTTGTCCAGACATAAATTAATTTCAGAGCCAGTTGAAGAGATGGAAATAGATAAGACTTTGGAGGTAGACCAACTTAAAAAAACTGACAGTGCAGAAGAAGAGACGGCTGAGGTGTCCATACCCCTTTAGCCAGGAATTTGCCATTTCATCCAAAGATGGAAAGTAAATTTATTACATGGAACATTAGTGGGGCCAATGCCCCATCTAAGCATAAAAAAGTATTTCATTATTTGAGAAAACTTAATGCTGATATAATTTGCCTTCAAGAAACACATATCAAGAAACAAGATGAGAAATATTTAATAAATAAAAGATATGGGGAGGAATTTATATCTGTTGGGCTAAAACAGAATAATGGAGTGGTTTTATATATAAAACCCCAATTTAAACCCAAGCTACTATTATTAGATGAATGTGGCAGATTTGTAATAGTGTGAATTGAATTTAATGGAATAAAACCAATAATAATTGGTCTCTATATGCCAAATGAGGGAAAAAGCAGTTTTTTTGAGTACCTTATGGGCCAACTCCTGCCTTTTCCATATGAAAATTAGTTTATGTTGGGGGATTGGAATGGAGTGACTTTGTCATCTTGGGATAGAACATCTATTAAGGGGATCAAACCCTTCCAGGGTAAATTAGCAAAGACATTTTTTGAGATAATGGAACTATTTAATGCTAATAGACTCATAGAGGCAAAAAAAAATAGCTCTACAAGAGAATATACTTTATTTTCAGAAAGACAAATCTTTTTCAAGGATTGACATGATATGGACCTCTAAAAATTTAGCAAATAGAATTGTGGAAGCTCATATCTAAATCTTTTTCTGACCATAATCCAGTTGTTCTGGCATTTATAAAAAAAAGAGTTTGAGTTATAGATGGTGATTAAATGAATCTATTTTGCAAAAGGATACAATTATAAAAAACTGTAAAAAGAAATTACACAAATATTTTCATAATAATTCAGCTAAAGGGGCAGATCTAACAACTGTGTTGGAGGCCAGTAAAGCAGTTGTGATGGGTTATTTTTTACAATAAAACTCTCTAGAAAAAAAAATCTTTAAAAAAGACCCAAAAGATACTGGATGCAATCAGACAGAAAGAAATTAAATTGCAAAAGACACCTATGAACTCTAAAATTCTACATCAAATTAATTTCTTACACCATCAATTGTCTATGTTAACAGTTCAAGAAATAGAAACAAAATTGAATTATGTGAAGCAAAGATATTTTGAGTTTGCAAATAAGGCAGGAAGATGGTTGGCATATAGACTAAGAAAGGAAAGAAAAAAGAGAATGATTGAAAAAACAATGTAATAACAGATAATGAGCAGATTAAAAAATGTTTTCATAATTTTTACTCTAACCTGTATAAAATGCATGAGCTAGATAAGTCAAAAATAGATGAATATTTGTTAAGACAACACCTGCCAAAACTCTCACAAATTCAGAGACAACTTATGAATGACCCAATAACTATCTTTGAAATATCAGAAGCTATGAGAAAAATGAAATCAGGCAAAGCTCCTGGCCCAGATGGACTTACAAGTCAGTATTATAAATGTTTTGAAGATGAACTTCTTCTGCCACTAAAGGAAGTAATGAATGAAATATTACAGGGGGGGGAGATACCCCCAACTTGGAAAGAAGCCAATATTGTGCTACTTCCAAAGAAGGGTCAGGATGTTACAATGGTAAAAAACTACAGACCAATTTCATTATTAAATAAGGATTATAAATTATTTGCTGCAGTTTTGGCAGAAAGAGTAAAGAAAGTGTTACAAGTATATATATATATACTGTATCTATCCATGATGATGAATCTGGCTTTCTGCCAAAAAGACAGTTAAGGAATAACATGAGAACTGTTTTGAATATTATTGAATACCTACAATATCATAATGAACAACAGGCAGCTTTAATATTTCTAGATGCAGAGAAGGCCTTTGACAACTTAAATTGGGTCTTTATGTTTAAAATCCAGGAAGAAATGGATTTTGCTGGGAATTTTATTCAACGGGTCAAAGCTGTCTATATATCACAGGAAGCAAAAATTGTTATCAATGGTGACTTAACTAACTCATGCGAAATTCGAAAGGGTACAAGACAAGGATGTCCATTGTCTCTCTCCATTGCTGTTTATCCTAGTGTTGGAAGTTTTGAATAGAGATATCAGGCAAGATGGGAAAATAAGAGGTATAAATATTAAGAAGGAAGTTTATAAACTGAGGACTTTGCTGATGATTTGGTGATATTTCTGCAAGGCCCAAAATATAATATAGAATATTTGATGAGGAAATTAAATGAATTTGGGTCTTTAGTAGGTTTTAAAATAAACAAGCAGAACACATCAATGCTGATTAAGAATATGACATTACAGGATAGTGATATATTGACTAAAAAGTCTAGTTTTAGGGTTGAGAAAAAGGTGAAATATTTGGTGGTTGTATTAACAAACACAAACACAAAATTGTTCCAAAATAATTATGTATCTCTCTGGAATGACATTAAAAAAAACGTATTAAGATGGGGGAAATTGCAGTTATCAATATTGGATAGAATTTCTGTAATTAAGATGAATGTTTTATCTAAGTTTCTTTTCCTGTTCCAAACACTACCATTTAAATAATGGCAGAAGGACATTTCAAAGTTTATATGGTGGGGGGAAAAAACCAAGAATTAGATATAGATTATTGCAAGATGCTAAGGAAAGAGGGGATTTGAAATTGTATTATGATGCCTGCTGTTTGGTCTGGTTAAAAGAATGGGTGACTCTTCAGAATAAGAGGCTACTGGGTTTAGAAGGCCATAAATTAAGATTTGGCCGGTTATCTATAGTATGATAAAGTTAATGTTGATTTCAACAACCATTTTGTTAGATGTGCCATTTTGAAAGTTTGGAATAAATAAAAAAACAAGGTTTTCTACGAAGATGCCGCTTTGGGTCTCCCCACAGAAAGTCTTTTTTAGAAAAGAAATGGTGATGAGGCTGAACTGGTGGACTTATGGTAAAATAATATATTTTAACTTGGGCGATCCTACCCTCAAATCCAAGGAGGAGCTAGAATCAGAAGGTCATGCCCGCTATTGGTTTACATATTTACAATTAAAAGAAATATTTTAATTAGACAACAAGAATCATGGGTTTAACTTTGTTAAAAATGAATTGGAAATCCTATTGTGTGGTAGTGATCAACATATTATTGCTAAAGTCTATAAAATGTTATTAACTTTAAACCTGGAAAATGAACAAGTAAAGCATTACATGATTCAGTGGGCAAGGAATTTTGGGTATAATGTAATGCTTGAACAATAGGAGAATATGTGGAATAAAGATTTAAAATTTACATCAATACCATTTTTAAGCATGAAATTTAATGACGAATCTTGTACCAGCATCTGTTTTAGCATTTCAATTTAAAAAAAAAAAATTAAAAAAGGCTACCAACACTATTTTAAGCATGAAATTTAACCACGAATCTGGTCCCAGAATTTATTTTAGCCTTTTGGGTTGAAAAAATTGGGCCTCCCAGCCTCCTGTGTCCCTGACCTTGGCAACACAAATTTTCTGAATTTTTTAATTTATTTAAAATAAATATAAAAGACAGACAGATAACAGAAATGATATACTGTAATGTAAAAAATAAGTACAGGTAGTCCTTGAGTTATGAGTGTAATGTAGCCTGCCCATTCCATTCGTAACTCAAAAACTTGTGGGAGTGAATCTCGTACCTTGAACGAAATCATTCCCTTGCTTGTTAACAAGCATGCAGCTCGTTAAGTGCACATGAGGTATCTCAGGGTAGTAAAGGCATGGAGGGCCTAGTGATGGACCATGCCCCCAAGGCCTCCCCAACCTCATGCTTCCCCCTCCCTTTTTGCCACACCAGACTCACCTTGAGAAGATCCATCTCCTCTCTGCCATGGTTCCTGCTACCACCTAGATCTGAGGCCTGGAGATGCTTCCATGCCCTCTAGAAGGTGGCATCAGAGGCATTTTCCAGGCCGCTGCCGCCCAGATCTGAGGCTGTATGATGCTTCCGCAGCCCTCCAGAAGCCCGTTTCTGGGTGGCAGAGGCCTGGAAAAGGCCTTGGATGCCCAGATCAGGCATCCAGAGGGCTGCAGAAGCATCTGGAGGGCTGTGGAAGAGTCTCCCATCCTCAGATCTGGGTGGCAGCAGCCTGGAAAAGGCCTCCGACGCCAAGATCAGGCATCTGGAGGGCCGTGGAAGAGTGTCCCAGCCTCAGATCGGGCAGCAGCAGCCTGGAAAAGGCCATCAGCAGCCAGATCCAGCCTTCAGAGACAAGCAGAAGCATCCCCCAGCTTTGGTTCCATTCTCTGTTGCAGAGAACAGAGGCCTAAAGTACCATGAGATCATGTGAGATCAGTAGTGTGAGATCTCGCCCCACTGATCTCACATCATCTTGTGTTACTTTAGGCCTCCATTCTCTGTGAATGCACTGAAGACCTGGAACAGCCAAGAAGGTGAAGGATCTCGATCTTCACAGGGTGAGTATTGAAGGCCTGGTGCTTAGGGAGACCTGGGGCAGGGGTGGGGACAGAGGGAATAACCAGGGTGAATGTTGCAGTACCATTGTGGTCTCTCGTAAGGGTGAATGATTGCCATGATGTGGCAACATTTGTAATTTTGGGACTTGCTCTTAAGCACTAGGGGACACTTATCACATAACTTCGAATGAGCGTTAAATGAATACTCGTAACTCGGTGATTATCTGTATATATATATATATATTTGTTACAAACTGTTTTTTAAGAAAAAGATGGAAAAAAGAACCCACTTATCTAAGAACACTTAGGGAATTTTTTCCTCTTAGAAAAGAACTAAACTGTTCATTTTTCTAAACTATTGCTGGATCACAATTATTCTAGTAAAAGGGAAGTATGTTCCTCTAGTTGCTCAACAAATGTTCCATGACACTGAGAACTATTTCAGAAACAATTTGGAATTCAGTTAGGAGTCCAAATAAGCATAGATGGAATTGAGGTCTTAGTGGATCTAGAGCAGGGGTTCCCAACTGGAGGTGTGAGATAATATTCCAAGGGGTGTGAAAACTTGGGTTTTCAAAATTATAGTGTATATGCATAATTTGTTGCCATCACTTTGAACTTTTGCGAGAATATATTAAAAGTGTTCTAGGGGTATGAGGTATAGAAAAGGTTGGGAACCACTGATCTAGAGCAGACATATCAAACTCACGACATCACATGATGTCACGCAACGTATCGGGACTGTTTTGCCATTGCCGGCAATGGGGTGGACGCGGCTTCTACGTAACACATCCGGCCCGCGGGCCGGCAGTTTGACATCCCTGATCTAGAGAGTACCAAGTTGGAGAAGGCAGATCAAATAAGGAGGAAAGATTGTCTTTGTACTGCTTTTGGACTGTTCAGATACATCTGGTTGACCATTGTAAGAAGCTAGGCACTAGACTATTAGAATACTCTAATAGAAAATTGTTATTTATACCTAGGTGGTTATGTCCTGTTGCTACATTAATCAAATATCTCCCTTCAGATTTCTTCCAGTGGTTCTATACTAAAACAGTACAGAAGCCTTTATACTTCTCTCAGCCTTTTTCTGAGATGAAAGTCAGCAGCAATTAGAATCTGTTTTTTAATCCCCCACCACCCAAATGCCACTTTCACATTTTAAAGAAGTATTGTTAAAGGAATCCTTAGCTTTCTACAACAATAGTAATAAGTTTAATTGTTCCCTGATTGCTTAAAGACAATTTCATGCTAACTTATTTCCAATTGCAACGTGCCCCTGGGAAGAAACGCTTAGCTTTATACCTCAATAAAGCCTATTGCATGCAAATTAGCAGGGATCTTTCTAGAAAAACAAAATTTGTTTATAAAGGATACAATTTATTATTGTAAAATAAACTCTCTTAGAAGAGAGAGCTATCCAAACACATTATTTCTGCAACTAGACCCATTTGAAACTGTCCCATTCAGTGTTGGGAAACATTATTTAAAATCTTTAATGTAACATTAATTTAAAATTTAAACTTCTGTTACATTTACATATCTTTTTCATTTCAAAAATGTTTTATTCTTTATACTAGTTCTTGACTAGATCAACTGAAAGATCAGAATACTTGACTATAATCTGACAATGAATTTTAGTTACAAGAAAAAAAATTCTGTTCTAACAGCTTTTCAAGAGAACTGAAGATCTGAATCCAATGTCCACTAAATTTTCAAGATGGCTTTTGGAATTTATTAGGCTCCAGAATGTTTCAAGTTCTGAAATGGAACTACCTGCTGCTAGGTATCATCTTGCATGTGGATTGGTAGTAATATTGTCAGGAGCCCACATGATGTGGGCTAAAACCTAAAAGCTTTTGGGGATGTTCTCAGCCAGTAGTGGGATTCAAATAGGTCAACAACTGGTTCTGTGTGGATGCCACTTCTGGAAGTCCATTCTGGGCCTAGGCAACAAAAAATTAGCTACCAGTTCTGCCGAAGTGGTGCGAACCAGTTGAATCCCACCACTGTCCTCAGTCCTTCCTTTTTGAAGTAATACAACAAAACTGCCAGATTTGAGATAGCTACACATATCTTTAGGTACACAGAAATGTCAGTGAATTAGTATTGGTATGTACAGTAAATAATTTGAATACCAACTTCTAACAGGAACCGCCTGTATATCTGACATCACCAATATGACATCTATTGGAATTACTGTGTCTGTTAGGACATGCTAAGGTCCACACCATACATTTGCTTCACTGTGCAAATTACTGTAGTACTGGGCAACCATTTTCCCAGCATGAAAGTATTTTGCTCTATTGAAAATGAACTGAACAACTTTCTCAGTTTCCTTGAATTAAGAGAAAATTTGTGCTCTAAAAAAAATTGAAGGAACTCAAATCTCACCACCATAAAAGACCTTTAGGACAAGCCTCTTTTTTGGACAAAAAGATTGGAATTTCAATCAAAAATATTGGGGCGGGGGTGAGGAATATCTGTCATTAAAGAGGAAAAAAAGAAGTTTTTTTACTCATCCTGCATTCCTTTTTTCTCCTTGTTCTCTTTGTCTTTTTGCCCAATCCTCCAGTCATTTCTTCCCTTCCTCTTCTGTTTTCCCCATTTTTAAATCCTTTTTCCTGTTTTTTCTCTCTCACTTCATTGTTTTTAGTTCGCTGTCCCACAACCCTCTATTTTTAATCTATTTCTTATCCTTCTCTATATGAGAAAAGGCACATCAAGAAAGCGTACTCCTAAGTGATTAGCTATTCTCCAGTTTGTGATTATAACCTCACCATATTTAAATCTCCAGATCACATTCAATTGTTTAAAAAAACATTAGCGATCCATGCATGAAAACTGGCATTATTAGGAAGATTGCACACAAAAGCCAAAGCAAAGTGAGTCACCTAATCTGGACATAACATTAACTGGAATGTGAAAATGTGTCCAATATGACAAAAGAAACAGGGCTTAATACTGAGGATGAATGCCTCATAATATTTAAAGAGAATAGGCTATCCCTCACATGAGTTTTTTTCTGGACATTTTTTCAGGTTGTATATTTCCTGCAATGGCAGTCTTGATAGTTGAGATATTTTATAATATTTTTGTATCTATCTTTTATTCTTTCTGTGGTGTGTATGGAAGGGAGAACTAATTTTCTTATTCCCTTTGTCCTCTTTGCTTTTACACTTGATATATAGTCCTTGTTTTTCAGGACAACAACAATATCAAACTATTTTCCTCATTTCACCTTCATACTACTAGTAGCACAGCATCCAATGAAAGAGAGAGAGAGAGAGAGGGAGAGGGAGAGAGAGGAGGGGGGGATGTTGGTAGTATAAATACCAGAGTCACTGGTTTGAGATGGCTTTATAAATTGAAAATAATAAATAATAAAATAAAATAAAATAAAATAAAATAAAATAAAATAAAATAAAA